>NC_056727.1:617168469-617198197 GCF_019279795.1 Protopterus annectens | reverse complement strand
TTTTAATTAAAGGACAGTTTCCACTGCACGCATCTTGAGGTTTACACTTCTGCTGTTGAGTAGCATTTCTATTAGTGTCCTATCCCGTGTGATACCTGTGTAGGTGGCTATGTAATGTCAGCCTTGCATACAAAGGCACTATGTGTGTAGCAACAGCCGCTGCCAATATACAATGGCCCATGGATGACAGGTGCAAGCTGTCCCAAGCAAAGCAATGTGGCTTGTCCAGCATGTAATCCCACACTGACAGGCATTGGATCCCCTTTGAATGTCACCGAAACATACGTTAATTGCAGAAATTGATCATCCTGTCTACATATTGTGGCAGCATTCTTCGTGAGGGTAAGATGCTACTCAAGGTCAGGGTCATACCAGCCTGTGCCACAAGCTCAGACAGCCCCTCTATGTCCCCTAACATGTAGTCCAGGGAGGTGCGTCAGAGGTCATACACACTGGCATAGACGATGACTGAGTCATACTTCTACATGCCTTGGAGTGACCAGTATGCTTGTGTTATGTGGTGGATCATAGTGCCCGATGGGCATCTCAGTGTGACCTTCACCTTGTTCAGCCTGGTGAGCAGGACCTCTGTGTACCTGATGAAAGAGGTACCTCATACAACTGTAGCAGGTGTGTTGTCAAGCCGTATGGCCTGTGACTGTTTGGCACACAGGCTTTGTGAGCTATGTGTTGCACGTGCTCTGCTCTGGCTTAACGTTTGGTTGTGTGTCTGCTTTGCAGGTGTTAGCTGCACAGGCAGGATGCTATTCTGAGAGTCCAATAATGTACCTGTGTATTTCTGTGTTTGGATCGCGGTCGTGGCAGGTCTATGGGAGACTGGTACTGTATTCACTGTAGTATCCCACTCCACCTGACAAGGTATGCCAGTACTGAGTTAAGAGAGCTTAGCCCCCAGTTTGGCTATGTGGTTGCATCTCTCACATGTGTTGTAAGTGTATGGGAAGGGGAGAGGGTTGTCTGTGTACATGAGGCAGCTGTAACATTGCCACATGACTCACAGATTCACCAATTGGACCTGAGAGTAGATTGACAGGTGACCTTTGCACATGCTACCATAGCGTTGTGAATCCCATACTAAGTAATGACACATAGGGCCAAGGGGGAACAAGGTACTCAAGGTGAGTATGTGAGGGTGTAGTGCTCCTGATTTGTTAGTGCTGGCATATATGAATGCTGTCTCGAGCAAATGCGAGGTAAGTCATATGCAATGTGTTACAGGCAAGCTACATGCAAACAGGACAAACAGTGGCGTTCTGTAAAGTGAGACATGGATATCAGTACAGTAAGCAATACAGATGTCACTAGGGATCCACAGAGGCACTGTAAATCTGCACTGCAGGTGGAATAAGTTTTTCAGGAACATAACAAGCAAACATGCATACAAACAAAGCTACAGTCAGCAGACCTGTATGTAGACTATGCTACAACAAACACGGTGTACGACTTCCAGTAGGTAACAGTGCATATATGCAGGCACTATAAGCCTGTACCCAGACATTCACAGGTCAGACGGGCTGGGTCCAGCCACACCCCCCACAAGTGTATAGACCATGTACCTTCGTAATGTTGAATAACTGGCCTGATACCCAAGTGCTCATACCTGAAATAATACGCATGTCAAATAACAGACACTGAGCCCTCACTTAGCAGTTCCAGACTTAGTATGATATATGCTACCTGTCCTGGCACCACAGTATCCTTGACATGTATGGAGACTCTCCCTCCTGTCATAGTTAGTTCTGTGTTTTGGTGCTGTCATGCATGGTATGAGGTGTGACCTTGTAGTGCTAGTGTGCTCTTGTGAGCCTTGACCCTGTTGTGTAGTACTGCACAGATATCAACATCCTCAAACATCCTCATTGCAGAGTCGAGTGTGGACAGCATGCAACTCGCAGTTGACATGACCATCATTGAGCATCAATATGTACATTGTCATATCCCCTGTGCTACCTATGTAGGTGGCCATCTCTTGACAGCCTCACCATCAGTATGCAAAGATGTGCAGACAGTACACTATGGTAATTACTATGGGTGTACAAAACAATACAATGACATTCATACTGTAACTGCATCAGGCATGCTGGTATATACCCACAATCATATCATTACACTGTACTGTTGTCAACATCATACTATTACAACACTTCTATGTAGTCACCCTATGCATCAGCACCATATTAACCTGTTCCTGCACCGATGTTACAGATTGCAGGAGGTGGCACAGTTTCGTCATATGCACAGGGTGTGTACCTGGTATGCCTGAGTCTGCCACTGATACAACCAATTGACATGTCTGTGTGTGTGTGTTGGTGAGGGACAGCAGTACAAGATGGGGCAATGTTGATGCAGTGTATGCGTGTATGCGGTAGCCCTAGGTGTTATCACTTTGCATGTGTGTATGCATGCACACAGTCCCACCTCATGGCTGCCATATACAGGTGTTTGTGGACAGCCACAGACTGTACCTGCCAGGTCATACAGATCACTGTCTGTGGCCACAGACATAGTACCTGTGCCTGGCAGGGGTGCTACGGACTGTATCAGGTACTAAGCCAGACTGGGTACTGTCATCAGAAGCAGGTGGTTGGTGACTGGAGACAGGTCCCTGTTGGGACTGTCCAGTGCCACGTGCACATGGTCTCCTGGGGTGGTCTGGTGACAGCACAGACCCAGCATTGCTGGTGCTGCTGCTGGCACTATGTGAGCAGCCGCAGGCCTGTTGTCATCTGCGATGGCTGCCAGCTGCTGCTGTTGCTGGCATACGGCCACGTCAATGCCTCAACCGTCCACCATTGCCCTGGCTCATGGACATGTAATTGTGGAACAGATCTAATGTGTCCCCCCAATGTCTGTCAATGACCTCAGTGAAGTTACGGATGGCAGCCACAACATCACGCATACTGTCACTCATAGCTGTGCGACATGCTCTCAGCTCCCTCAGACCCTGTCTGATGTACCGTTCCATACGTGACTGTGCCTGCATTACAGCCCGAAACATAGCTGAGGTTGAAAGACCTCTGTGGGCACGTCTGACATGGGCGGTACACCCACGGATGCTCCCACGAGAACCCCTGGATGTCTGCCTGTGTGGTACCATGTCAGGACCCTGGCCATGGCTGCTGTGTGGGGATGCATGTGCCACTGATACCACATTACCCTGGTCAATGCCCACTGTATCCTGTCCATCACCTAGGGACATTGGTGACAAAGGATGTATTGGCAGGATGACTATGCGCATTGATGGGGTCGACAGCTGTGTAGTGTCAATTGGCTGACCAATGACGGACCTTGGCACACCTACCTGAGACATTACACAGGTATCATCATTATCACTATCCACAGCAGCTGATTCAGGTTCCCTGCTGCACAACACCAGAGCAGCACCAGAACCTGTGGGAGTAAGACAGGAAACACAGTTTACAATGTGTACACAATGTCACCACTGATACACACATGCACACATGGGCACATGCACACATGCACACATGGGCACATGCACACATGCTCACATGCACACATGGGCACATGCACACATGGGCACATGCACACATGGGAGCATGGGCCCATGCGCACATGCACACATGGGCTCATGCACACATGGGCACATGGGCACATGCACACATGCAGACATGGGCACATGCACACATGGGCACATGCACACATGCGCACATGGACACACCTCAGTATATGAGATATCAACACACAGACACAAACACACCTGCAATCAAACACATAGCACTACTGCTTCAGCCTATTATTACTGTTAGTATCAAGAGTATTGAAGGTAATGGTATTACACACTCACCAGCATGGATAAGCTGCCTTGCTGTTACACCAGAGGGACCTGCAGAAAAGAGACATTTATTGTCAGTGGGCACAACTGTGCCATTGATACTGTGGGCATGATACAGTTCAGTAGTGCAACAGTTAGCTTCCACAGGTCTACTGCTATATTGAAAATATCACTCTTGCACAATAATTACCAAGATTACAGCTACAAAATGAGGACACACCTCACACATGCATAACCTAACAGTGTACAGAACTGTCAACTATACACATGGCATGTTACCTGCATGCTCTGTGTCCTGCTGCTGGATGGCTCCAGCCTCCATCATTACACATGTATGCTGCTGCTGTTGCTGTTGGGCTGGAGCCACAACACTTAGGAGTAGTCCCTCCAGTCTGGTGAGGGGGAGGATGTCTAGACACCCCACCACCTGTGGCAAGCTGCTGCCTGTGGATATCCGATGCACACTGATGGACATTTCTAATTAAATCACTGCAGTGATGGCATACCTGCTCATATGTCCAGTTATGTGTGCCTATGTCATTTACCTGATGGACCAGGTCTTGCCACAGTGCAGCCCTCCCCTGCTGGTTCTGGCTGGTGTGGGAAAAAAGTATTGTGAAATCCCACACCAGGCTCTGGTGTATCTCTTCCTCCTCTGCAGTAGAGTACACAGGGTTCGGCTGGTGAACCATAGCCCTGAAAAGGAGAAGGAAAATATGTCAGCAATATCTGTCAGCAAACTATGGCACACATAATACACATAATACTCGACTGCAGTGCTATAACTTAACCACCATATATAGCATCTGTCTGTCTGTTGGGGGATACACATGTAAATGACAAGATATCAGTGCTCATCCAACAACTGTGCAACAGTACCTGGCACACTCCATATGACAGACTAGTATACTGCAGCAGTCAGCACACTGGTTCGGGTACAATGCACAACCTCACACTGGGGGTTTGTATCAAGGTACTGTATGGGGAACATTATCAGCCTATGCACTGCACACAATGCACATTACATATTTCACTGGTAATGCACACTACTCTTACTTGCCATAACCCTACCTACACCACAGTAACATACAGGGTAACACAGCACAACATATGGCAATGTAGTATGTGTTGATTGCAATACCTCACACATCTGTCTCTGGCCTCACACCAAGGACACACACTACCATGACAGACAGTCATGGTGAGCAATCACACCAGTACATAACATGCACCCAGTCACTGGCACACTCATTCCACCTCACATATTTCGTTTGCAATGTGTTCATGGGTGTGCATTGTGTCTTAGGTAGGTAGTGTGCTTTTGGCCCTGGGCCTACAGCAGCATACTGTTATGCTACCCTGCCCCTTGTGACACATGTGTTATCATCGTACCTGCTCCTTACAAGCAGTTACACAGGGTGACTCATATGGCATATTACCTATTTGCATAACATTCAGCAGGGGTATGTCTGACATCTACTCATGGGGAGCCTTGCTTCTTAATTCTGTGTGGTTTACTACAGGGTATGTCATATCTGTGGGTAGGGTCAGGTACCTCCACCATGTGCTCTATACTGCAGTGACAAGGACGACAGACATAGGTAATTTGTGTTGTGGATGTTGGAGGTGTTACCATGGTTGTTAGACAACTGTCATGGGTGTGACCGAACTATGTATATCCAGCAGTGGTAACCTCTATGTAGGTAGTCTGTGTGCGCTCTGTGGTCTTGTCAGTCACTCTGCATAGGTATTGTGTTTGAGTGCATTGACACAGTTACTTGAATATGTCTGTGTCCTTCTCCATATCTGTAGCTGTCATGGGAGGTACATACCATGTTGGACATTGTGGGGTGTAGAGGGGTACAGTGACCTACAAGTCCATAGCTGACACACCATGTTCACTGACACATTCCATGTACAGGTATTACAGGACTAGTGTGCCACTGTGTATATCAATGGGGAGCATATTGTACACTTGTTGCCCCTGTTCCCCCTTGACAAATGCAGTGGTGGGAAGGCATGCACATATGTGGTGGTTACTGGTGTCAGTGTTTTTGAATGGGGTATGGTACTCCAGTATCCACACTGGTGTTCACTCCATGTCTTTGACACCAGGCACCTGTTGCAATACATCTGTACACATGTGCCTCACACAGTGTATATATATATATATATATTGATATATTTATATCTGTATATATATATATATATATATATATATATATATATATATATATATATATATATATATATATATATATATGTTTGTATATATGTATATAATATGTATATATACATGTAGATATATACATATGGATGTGGTGAGAGAGGGGGGAGAGAGTGAGAGAGAGACAGAGGGAGAGTGAGAGTGAGAGGGGGTGGGACACAGAGATAGTCATATACAGACATATCTGTTGTCAGTCAGATCTATCTGTATATGTATTTACATATATCTATATATGTATGTGTGTATTACATATATCTGTACGTACATATTCTACCAATCTCGATGTCTGTGCAGTAAGTGAAACCTGGTTCAAGGCTCCTGAGAGCACACCAGCGGTACCAGGCTATACCTCATATCATGCTTTTTGGCCCCAGAACTCAGGCCAAAACAAAAACGGAGGGGGAGTGTCCATATTCATGAAGGACACCCACACCTCCAGGTTAGTGGCAACACATGAAGCATCAGAGACCATCCAGGTGCAAATAACCATAGGCAAACCTGCTATACAACTGGTAGCATGTTACAGACCACCCTCCCAATCTCAGGAACCAGTGTCAGCCTTCCTGAAGACATTGGAGGATATGAATGTCCCACCACACACCATCATATTGTTAGACTTCAACTACCCTAACATACACTGGGTGCATTATTCTAGCCCAAACACCCAAGCCCAAAGGTTCCCAGAATTCACTAAGTCAAATGCAATGGAACAGCTAGTCACCTCTCCCACAAGGGGAGATAATATACTAGACCTGATCATCAAAAACATGGGGACAATGTACTACACACCGGAAGTATACACCTCACTAGTTACATCTGACCACAGACTAATCACCCTGGATATACATATCCCACCTCCCCCACAACACAAAATACTACAGTGGGAAACCTCTCACATGCCGACTTTACACTTCTTAAAACTGAGTTGGTATCCTTTAAGCCCACTGGACCAGTGGAAACCACATCCCACAATGCAGACTCCTTCACAAATGCTTTCTATGGACATCTCCAAGAATGCATGGATCATGCAGTCCCAAATAAAACCAAGACCCTCTCCACCAAGGGCAGGCGTCCTGTCTGGTGGACCCCAGCCATGAACAAATGTTATAACAACAGAAGGTAGCTACTGCACGGCAGAGCAGAATTCCATAAAGATAAGGCATCTCTGATCAGCACTAGTAGAAAGATACATTCTCTCATACAAACATGCAAGGCCAACAATGAGAGGGAAATCGCTATGAACACTACAGATAACCACAAGGCCTTCTCCTGCTATGTTAGACATCTGGGTGGAAACCCTCAGATATGTTCAGAGTTAGTTCACAGTGACAAAAGCTACACTGAACACACAGATATTGCCAACATTCTGGCAGACAGGTTCAGTGCAGATTTCTCCCCTCCCTCACCCCCACATGAAGAATTACTTATCCCAGCTGACTGTGACCTCCCTGTCATCTCAGATGTCCAGCTGAGAACCGCCCTCAGCAAAGTTGTAAACACAGCATCAATGGGACCCGACGGTATCACAGGTTGCATGCTACGTGAACTCCAAGAGGAGCTAAACTCGCACATAAAATGCTATTCAACCGTAGCCTTTCTACAGCATATGTACCTGGACACTGGCATACAGCAACAGTAGTCCCACTCCACAAAGGAGGCACCTCTACAGACCCTGGTAACTACTGACCCATAAGGTTAACCAGCCTGGTCTGCACCGCTATGGAAAGAATCATTATGGAACTCATACACAGAGACATTGGGGACTTACAGACACTTGATCCCACCCAGTTCAGCTTTGCAGAGGGCAGATCCTGCCTTATGAACCTGGTTGACCTTTTCAAATCAGTCACTAGAGCCATTGACGAAGGCACAGTGGTCCATACAGCCTACCTGGACTTGCCTACGGCTTTCGACACAATACCCCACTCTGGCATCATAGACATGATCAACAGTTTAAATGTAAATCCATATGTCACAAGATGGGTTGCGAACCGGCTAATGGATAGAAACCCTAAAGTCAAACTCACTGGTGCCATGTCAGACTCAGAGCCAGTCACAAGTGGTATCCCACAGGGCTCTGTCCTGGGACCGCTCATGTTCGGCATTTATTTCTCAGATGTGGAAGCAAACATAGTAGGGTAGTGGCTGACAATATATATATATACTCCTTTTTAGTTCCACATATGTATACACACAGTAACGTACTGATGAACATCCATTACTGTACAACCTACTTGTACATTGCACTACAACCTACATTGCTATGTGCACATAGCTACCTTCACATACATATGTATGTAGAGCCTTCAGTGACAATTGCAGTATGACCCCGGCCCTATGCACATCTTCATATACATAGATACAGACCAATAACACATCTGGAGGGTTCACAGTATGTAGACTATTATAGTAGTACTTTACATTACCTGTGTTTGTTGCAGCTGTTTGCATAGGCTTGCAGTTACTTGGCCTGCTGTCAGCCTCTTTGTTTTGTTGTTACTGTTTTTTTTTTTTTTTTTCTCTTTCTCTCTCTCTGTCTCTACCTCCAGCGGGTGCAATGAAAGTATTGCATGTGTGGACTGGGAGTACAGGATGCTTTTGTAGGTATCTGCACATGTCCATGTGATTGCCTCTGCACCAATTGTTAGCCAGCATTTACTAATTGCATGCAGCCTGTTGTGTAGTGATTGCAGTTCTCACTGTGATTACAGGACTCTGCTATAAAAAGGTCTGTTAGGTAGGCGTAGCCCTTTCAGATTATCAGGGTGGGGACCATGCTGGTTTGCTGTGGACACTGTTCTGTGAGTGTAAGGGTTGGTATGTCTCTCATATTTCAGGCTGTGTTGTAAACACTGCAATGCATGTTGTTCTGTAAGCTGAGTATTCCTTCCTCCAGTGTCCTCTTCTCCGTGTGTATGTAAACTGACACCTATGACTAGTAATACTGTGTATATGGGTGTGTGTGCTTTCCTGTGGGGATTGTGGTGTAACTGGTATATAGCAGTGGCTCTTGCAATCTGTTGCTATGGCTTCAATATTTGGCCTTTACATTCACTCCTTGTATGCCTGCTAGGTGTCTTTCCTGTAATGTGTTGCTCTGGCTTTCCTATTTTACATTTACATTCACAGCTTGTAATGCTTGCTAAATCTGTTTGGGCAGCAATTCCCTATGTGTTTGTTGTGGTAGGGTGTTACTGCATGCAGTGTGGTCTGGCCATGGTGTGGGCCTTGACACTTACAAGGGTATTTGATCATGCTGCTGAGCATGCCTCAGATACTCTCAGGTGCATCTTTTATCAGCCTCATGGAATGGTACATATCAGTGGGATACTCCAATGAAATATTCTGATATTCTACAGTTGTGACTGTGGGTTATTTCGAGCATATGTATTAGTACACCATTTGTGACGTGCAAGTGGTGCATACTTTCAGTCATTCATAGTTACCATTGCATGTGTAGTTACACCTTTCTGCCTACTGTTAGTACATTTGACAGGGTGTCAGTGGGGCACAGTTGACATTTGTTTTCACATCAGGGACATCCCTGTAACTCAGTCACAGTTGCTATGTCTGATCTCTTAACTATTCAACTATGGCAGTGTTTATCCTGCTCTGAGTATGTGTGTGGCTTGCCAGGTGCTACTGTGACATTATTACCTAGTAGCTACCAACTAGCATGGCTGTTTCTCATCACACAGTACTATTTTACAAATCCACTAGATTTGACAGTAAATATACATGACATGCTTTGTGTACTAGACTTGCTATATTCCCTTTACATTAATTCCTACTATTCTATGATATATTTCTTTCAGCAGAATGTCTTTGTATAGCAGTCATGGCTTGGTGGTAAGTCATGCAGACTAGTGTTTCCAAGGTCCTGGGTTCGAGACTGACAGAGGTATTTTATTTTGCTGCCGAGAAAACTACAGGCCTTGTCATTCAGAGTGACTAAGGCACTTTTAAGCAATTGTAAGCGGGTTAGCGCTGGTTTGCACAGAGCTCATGCATGCGCACTGCCGCTTAGCTTCGCACACACATGCTTAGCTAAGCGCACAGAAGTGCACTCCCGCTTACTACTGCTTAAAAGTGCTTACTCTCACGCACACCAGCGCTATTTTCTTTTAAAGAAAAGAAAATGGGGAGATAGGAAAGTGGTGAAAAAGGGGGCACAAAGAGGGTAGGACAGTAGGAAAACAAGCTTGGGTTTTGCAGGAGGGATGTAGGAAAGGCCCATAGCTGCCCATTTCTTCATCAGCAACAGCTGTGCATATGTTTGTAATTTGGTGTGAAATTTGAAACCTTCCACCCCTGAGAGAGGTGTGAGGACAACAATAATATTTGTTGTACAGCCAATTGTAATTGACAGTTTACATGTCCAGCAGACATGTGCAAAATGGGCAGCTATGTATGGGGCGTAATTGTTTTGTGGGTACAGAGTGCCCTTTTTTTTTTTTTTTCAGATGAGAGTGGTTTGTCAGGTACAGGAAGTCGGTAGAGCTGGGGAGGTAGGTAGGGGAGGTTAACAGACAAGACAAACAAAATGCATACAGGGGTGGTGTATGACATGTGGGGGGGTTACAAAATTGACGGGGACGGGTGTTTGGATATTTCGAGCCCATGAGCCCACAGATGGCAACAGTGGAAATGAGATCCCCACCCATGGGCAGTTGCCACTGTGCCTTCACTGCCCAGGACAGGGCTGTGCTGGGGGCTGTGTAGGATGGGCAGCAGGCATGCCCATGAGTTGTGCCACCCGTGCCTCAAGCTGGCGTAGGGGCCCAAGCACAGCGTGCCGGATCTCCCTACGCACCACAGTCCGGACACTACGGAGGGTGAGTGGATGTTCTCCTCTGGCCACGCTTGCAGAGGGGGGATGAGCCCCATCCCCTGTAGTGCTTCCATCTGCAGGTGGCACAGGGCCACCGGAGGGTCCGGCCTGGGCACTACTGCCAGGTTCACTCGCCAGCTGAGGTGGGAGAGGTGGGTCGGCGGGAACCCACCTTCCCTGTTGTTCTATGTTTTGCATTATTTAATGACAGTTTGGGTTAGTAACGTGCAATACCATTCACAATTAGTTGTAATAGCATGCATTAGTATTCCCATTAACTAAACACCCATAAATTCAAGCCATTGAACAGCAAGCATAGCACATGCATAATTTGAACAACAATACACGATCCAACAACATGCAGGGTTGAGTGATGGCAACAGGCCATCAGGTTTGGATGTATGAACAGGGCACATGCATCAAAGTACATGCAAATATGTATGAACCGACAGGACAATTTCCAGGGGAGTTAATTGTGAATACACATACCCATTTCACTTGGAATGGATTATTTGTGGTTATAAGGTAGGGTGAAGAAATATTTCATTAACAACTTCAAATACCTATACATATGCTGTACATTTCTACTAGCTGCAGATATATACACACTACAGGTCTGACTACAGTTTCCTATGTGTAAACATATGCATGTTGGTGATAGGAATGTTACTGCTACATCAATATACATTTCATTTTTATTCATACACATTCATATCTGGCTCTGTTCAGCTACATCATCCTGCTACATTTGCTTTATATGGCTCTAGACAACTGTGGATGTTTGGTATTTCATATAACCATACTATCTGCATATTGCAAACTTACAGCAACATATCCAAATTGTGGGACACACATTCCAGCTTCAGTACTTTATTCCACACATTTCGCTGCTTGGTTGTGCATGTCACATTCATTTCATTCTGTACTGACTGCAGTATACTTTATTCAGGAGTTATTACAACTTTATTGGTGGATTTATACCTCTTTCTCACACTCTCACTTGTTTTATTTTTACAATTCAGGATGGTACTTAATTCTAGGCTTTATTGACATGTTTTACTTGGTTAAAACAATCCTTTCCAACAGTCTCACTTGTGTCATGTTTCAGAATTTAAACAGGGATATATTTCACACATGTGTTTTACTCAGCTTGTGTAGCTGTAATTTACAGCCTGCTGCAGGTTATGTACTATTATATTACAGGTGGAACATCTTTATTTCAGACTTGTTTCATTTTTATTTTTCGATTACAGGCTGCATCACACTTATGTAATCACACAGTACTAGCAGAATCTTTCTTACACTGTTACTTGCACTATTTATTAATAAGTGACTACACTGCACTCTTTTGCAAGCTGTCATACTTATATTTTCTAACAGTTACAAGGAGAGAATTACTAACCTGCCTGGTGGTGCAACTGCACAAGCCTATCGGCATGGGCTTGATGGTTCGTGGAACGGACACCTGCAGCTGTAATATAAATGAAGTAATATTGGAATACACATCTCCATAATATCAGCTAGGTTAACTTCTTACATAAATAATTACATGTAACTTACTCAGTAGTGGGGTGTTGGGCATTTGCCAGGCCTCCTGGATCCAACGGTTCAGTTGGTCCTGCTTCCGTCTCTTCAGGTCCTCATGGTGGTGATGGACCTGTTCACCAGTCCTTGGTATTCCTGTGGCACTGGTGAGATCATGTGCCAACCGGTCCCACGCCTCAGCCCTATATGCTCCCCACAGGACCTGGCCCTGCATGAGTTGGGCCTCATGATCATGGATGAAGAGCCAAACCATATATTTGGACTCCTCAATGCCCCACCTCTGTGCTCGGAAGCAACTACCCTCTCCTACACCTGCCATTCTGACTGCAAATTGGTTCCACAATCAGTTATGCTGTGTATTCCCACCTATGGGGCTTATATATGCCGTTTTTCCCACACTTATCTGTGATTGGCCATTTTGGAAATGTATCAGCTTCACAAAACCTGCTTTGTCATGCTTCTCTTTCCATTCATTCCTATATATATGCTATTACTGCATTTCTAAGAGCAACTGTCATGGCTTAGTGGTTCAGTACTTTGACTATGGTGCATGGTATCCTGAGTTCGAGCCTGGCCATTGCTTTTTATATTTTATGACTCTCTACACAGGCTAGGAGGTGTGTCTGTGTAAAGGCAGTTTTGATACAGCTTGCTCAATGTTGCCCGTCGGCTAGCTTCTTGGCGCGGTGCACAGCTCCGCGCAAATGGGTCACGCTGGCTTATGCGCTGTTTGGCTGTCAGCACGCATATTATGCTCAGCTCAGCTACAGGCACACAGTTTCAGAGTGTTAGAACTCTGCTCAACCCCAGGCACTCATTTTACACCTGTTAAACCACTGCTCACCTACGGGCACTCATTTTACACCTGTTAAACCACTGCTCACCTACGGGCAGATATACTCAGCTTGTTAGAGTGTAGCTCAGCTATGGGCACTTCTGACATTTGTTCTTTTTTTTTCACACATTTCTTCACAATACATCGCCCATTTCATTACATTTTACATAAAAATAATTTTATACATGTACATATATGTCAGGGAACTGTTTTGTGCTTATTTCACTAAAAATAAAAATTGATGTTGTGGGGGCTCGAACCATGACTGCCTCCTCTTCAGCTGACGTCTCTACCGCTACGCTATTGCTTCGTGGCTTACTTTGCATATTTAGCTCTTATATGCTTTTCCACGGACTGCTAACTGTTGCTAAGTGACGGGCATGCCCGCGCAAAAGAACGCACTCACGGGCAAACATCTTTAAAACTTATAAAAAAATATATAACATGTTCATTTTTACATTTTATGTTAATAGTCTGTGGGTGCATGTGCTGTGTTCTGTTTATTGACATTTACACGGACTCTGTCATGGGGGTTTACTTTCGGGACTGTCACTCTTCTGGGGGCGTGTCCGTTTGCAGGGCTCGCCCTATGGACACGCCCCCTACTGTCTTACATGGACCGTGTTAGCCTTAGGTGTGAGTCAGCATGCCCTCATGCATATGCATGGCATGCTGACATCACACCGTTTAACTGCAGCCTCCATGTAAGCCTTGTAACTCTTACACGGAGGCTTCGTGAATCCTGCCCTGTGTGTTTTGCCGGTAGAAACAACATCCTATATTCAATTTATCCTTTTTGAACATGATGCTTAGGCAAGACTCACATTCATATACACCAGTGCCAAAAAGATGAGGAAGCAGTGTACATGAAGGATATCACCTATGGCCAGCCTCTTCCTCTATCGGTTTCTGTCTTCCACTATCTGTATTGCTCCCATGACATTACATTGCTGTGTGGAGATGGACAACTTTAGCATGATCACATTTTCCAAGCAGGCATTCAGGCATGGGCATTCTCCTATATCTCTCAGCAGAGTTCTTACTCACTATGTATGCCGTGCTACTTAAATGTATGTCTTCCACTCTTTACAGACCACATCTTCCAAAAAAGAAATATACTGTAAGGACTGCATTTGTTTGGAGAGCAGCAGGTAAAACTATATTTTACTGGGCATCAGCTATTCATAAAATAAGAAAAGGTATGACATATTACTAAATTATACCAGATACCATGAAAAGGTGGCAAAGGTGTTTCCCATTTTCAAAATAAAGATGTAGAGACCAATCTTCTACCATCTGTTATGTTTGTATAGTAGTTATAGGTCATCTTCATAGTCATTATTCAAATGCATTAAGGCAATCAGCACAATTCAGCACAGCTAAGGTAGGGATCACAGAGACCATTTGCATTGAAGTGCGATGACCATGAGTTATCTTATGCAAATAAAGTAGTAATGAGAAATCATTTAAAATGATGTGCAAATAAGTTGTTTCCCACCTGTTTGAAACTCATAGTCATAATTTGATGCATCATGAGCAGATAGGTTGTCAAAGTCAGAACTGCACCTTTTTATTTACTTTGCAATTGGGAAACAAACTTTCTTTTGCTGCTAGTTTTGTAATTTCCTGCCTTGGCTAGGCCGAAACAGCTTGTGCCCAGTGGCACTCTCCAGCCAAGAAGGCAGAGATACAGACAGAAAATTATATATTATAATCTTGATAATCAGGAAATCCTTAATAGGTTTAGAATGGACAGGGATATTGTAAAGGACTTAATGATCACGTATGGTCCCCACTTTGGTACTGGAGTGATGCATGCCCTTCCTATCCTTCTGGACATAAGGTATGTATGTCCCTCACTATACTTATCACAGGGCCCTTCCAGAGACAGACTGGGGACTTGTTGAGCACTTCAAAGGATTTTACCTCAAGGATACTTCAGCAGTTCCTAGACTTACTCTTGGCATGTATAGATTAGTACATCTATTACAGAGTGTCACCTAAGGACTGAGCCCAAACTATGGGTGCCTTGGATGCACATTTTCCTGAGGTACTTGGTGTAATAGATTGCACCCATGTTGCAATAAGGATCTCTTCTGCTCCACAGGGACAAACATTAATGCAATATGGAGGGCTGCCATTCCATCAACTGCCAGGTGGTGTGTGATGAATTGGGGTGCATCACCAATGTTTCTGCCCAGCATCCTAGCAGTGCACATGATTCCCATATCTGGCACAATAGCTCACTCTACCAGCTCTTCCTACATGGTAGGATGCCCGGTGGTCATCTTATTGGTGAGTGGAAAAATATATATATTTTTTATCATTTAAGTAGTTATTTTTAGTAAAATGGATTGCTTAGTACTAAACCTCTTTTCCTTTGTTTTGTCTCTCCTCCTTTTCTCTTTCTTTTTCAGGTGATGCAGGATTTCCAAAGGAGCTATGGCTCATGACATGAGTGAGAAATTCAAGTGGAGCTGTGAATGATAATTTTGATACAGCTCTGTCCCAAACTCATATTGTTATCAAGAGGGTATTTGGCATGCTGGAAGCCTGTTTCAGATGTCTGATGAGTCTGTGGGGTGCCCTTCAGTATTACCATCTGCATACCAGATGTTTACTATGTGTTATAATCTGCAGAACATGATCATGCACCAGTCTGGTGGGAAGTGACCCATGCTGTCGCTGCAGCTCCCAGTTGCAGTCCTGCTATGATTAATGATGGCCATCTAGCAGCAGTAGTAAGTAAGAAAACCCATCAGAGAAAATCATGCACAGCATATGGCTGCACAGGTAAAGAGACAGTGTCTACTTCAAATGTATGGACCATGACATTCAGGACAATTTTTTTAATGAAAAACACAGAGTATAAGCGATGCATGCAGTGATATGTGTGGGCTATGCTGTGTGGTGCATTGTCTACTGTCACTGTTCATCAGGCATTCCCTCATCTTAATTTTTTTCTTAACTGGTAGTCATATTACTGTTTATGAAAGTTATTACTGGCTTCTCACTGACAACACTTCAATGATATCATAAGGCATCATATAAATAGCATTTACAAGTAACACAAACTTATAATTTTAAGTTATTTGCATTTAACATGAATTCTTACTTTGAACTGGAATGGAAAATGTAATCATGTGTTTATATTTATTAATCAATGCTTCCTAAGTTTTAAGTTACTGTGCATCAGATTATTTCATTATACCATACACACCATGTTGTGTACTCAGAAGTATAAATCATTTATTTATTTATTTGACATTTAGTAACCCAGAAAGTCCAACTGGGTAGAGAGTACCTGTTTTCAGCAGAGACCTGGGGAGAAAAGCTCCTTATAAAGACTAACAGAGAAGAATAATTAAATACAGGACATTAAATAGTGAGAACTTACATATGTTAAAAAATTATATAGATTATAAAAAATACATATTTGGCTAAAATTTTTTACTAGCGGTAAAGATACCTAGTTGGATACAGGATTTTACAAGCAAGAATAAACAGGACTTTACAAGTAAGAATTAAACCTACAATTTATATTCTGTTTGAATGCAATACAGAGTGAATAGATTGACTGGTGGAGGGAGAAAAATAGAGGGACAATAAAAGTGTAAAAGTAGAGATTTCTAGATTGAAATGGTATCAACGTTATCATGAACAGAAAGAAATAGAGAGATTAATAGGACTAGGAGGATATTAAAGACATGACAAAATGATAACTAGGTAGGAGAAGAACATGAGCATACCCAAGATTTGGAAAGAATCTTTAAGGAGGGACTTGAAAGTTTGGTAGTGAGGGAATTGTCTAATAGTGGCAAGTTGTTCCACGATTTAGCTACAAAGTAAGAGTAGAGACTGTGGCCAGTGGACCTCAGAGATTTATAGATAGATAGAAGATGAGTATCTGAAGAGCATAGATCCTGATGAGGAATATTGTATTGTAAGATGGAGGAGATGGCATGAGAAACTAGGGGGTTGTTGAGTACTTTATGTGGAAGAAGCTGGTTCATGTGTAGTTGCAGTGGAAGTTCAAGCCAGTTAAGCTGTTTAAGAGATAGGCAGTGATGAGATCTATGAGGTTAGCCTATGGCAAATTTTGCTATTTTCTTGCTCTAAGTGGAAGAGACGCATGTAACTAACCTAAACCTCTCCCTGAAAAACCAAACTCAGAAGAAAGCCATAAATAATGGGGGGGGGGGGTAAAGGCCCAAACATATTGGTCTTATAAACTTAGAAAGTTGATAGAATAACATGTTTTGCATTAATATGAATTTTTTGATGGGTATAAAATCTAAAACTAAAATGTCATTATTTTCTGACTTCAGCCCTCAATGATTTGCCATAAAAACATATTTTATTGGAAGTAGACCAAAAATATGAAGCAAAAATCTGGACATTCTGTGCAAATCTGTACAGTTGAGAGGTATGGTTAGTTAGAATAAGGGAGGCATAAAGAAGGGAAGCTAAGAGGTATGTGATGAGTTTAGCTATACTATAGTTAGTAAGGAATTGTTTAACCTTATATAGCATGCCAAGTTTTTGATGGGTTAATTTGATAGTGTTATTTATATACAAGTCAAATTTGAGATTGTTCTCAATAGTAACACCTAGCAGCTTGGAATGAGAGACAACCTCAATCGCTGTGTTCTTTAGTGATGAAATTTTGAAGGTTAGTTTGTCAAAAGAATGTTGTTTGGGAAAGAATAATATGAGTTTAGTCTTCTTGGGATTAAGCAAGAGCTGATCATTAGTAAGCCAGGCTTCGACGGAGTTAAAGGCATCTTGTGTTAAAAGTTTTTAGTTGAGTAAGGTTGTTAGAAGAACAGATTAGAGTAGAGTTATCAGCATACTGTATTAACATTGCATATTCAGAGACAGATGAAAGGTTGTTAATAAATATATTGAAGAGGAAAGGGCCTAGGATGGAGCCCTGAAGAACACTAGTGAAGACCGGTAGATAAGGTGATTGGGTAGAGTCCCTTTTGACAGACTGATGCCTGTCAGACAAATAACTGGAGAACCATTTTAAGGTATTGTCTATAGAGCCAAGAAAAGAGAGCTGAAATAAGAGTTGAGGATAAGAGGCAGCATCAAAAGCTTTAGACAGATTGAAGAATTGGGATGAGACAAATGTCCCCATACCCATACCCAGTGAAGGATAAGACAGCTTTGAAGGTACTATGTGCTGGTCTGAAGCCATGCTGGGTAGGAGACAGAAGATTGTTTACAAGTAAATGGTGGAGGAGTTGTTTGTGGAGGCATTTTTTGAGAATTTTTGATAAAAGTGACACTATTGCTATAGGCCTGAAATTAGATATTTCAGTAGAATTCCCACCCTTATGTAGCTGGATAATGAAGAACGTCTTCCAGAGGGATGGGACATAAGTTTCATTATAAGATCTATTAATGAGTATAGGCACAGGGAAGGCTGTGACAATTGCGGTGATTTTTAGAAATTTGTTGGGAAGACTGTCAACAGAAGGAGAGCAAGGTGTAAGTTTACTAAGCAGCTGTTTGATAACAGATGCTGGGACCACTTTGAGGGAGAAAGGAGATTGGGATGAGTTAGCAGGTGATGGAATGTTGGTAGAGGTAGAGGTGAAGCTGTTGGTAATGGCAGAGATACTTTCTATAAAGTAATTATTGACTGTGGAGGCTATGTCAGCATTAGAGTGCTTAGTGGAAGGTTGACGTATTCCAGGGTGAAGATTGCTTTTCATAGATTGCCAGAATTTCTATGGGTTGGACATACAGGTTTGCTGAGGGTCTAAGTAATATGATTTTTTTTTGTCTTTGATGATAAGTTTTTTAACTAGATTATGCAGTTCTTTAAAGTGAGACAGGTTTGTAGAAGATTTTTTTTCTGGTATGTTTTCTAGACTTTGTCTCTGTCATGCATGATGGATTTGGTGTGTGATGATAGGCAAGGAGAAAATTTAGATTTGATTATTTTTCTTTTGGGGGGATAGGCTATTAAATGTATTCAGGAATATGGAGTTGAATTTATCAACTGCTTCATCTAGAGGTAGGTATTTAAGGAAGGACCAATTTATAGAGCTTGAAATATTGGTAAACATAACTGGGTTAAAGTTAATTAAGTCACGGATGGTTTAATATGCATGCTGTTTGTGTGGTTGGGAGACAAGTCTAGTGGTACAGGTGGGATAATGGTAACTGATGGCTTCAGGATTTGTTGTAGTTTGACAAAAGTTATTGGGATGGGAGACTAAAATCCAGTGTATGACTGAGCTAATTTGGTTGGATTTGTTGATAAAGATGGGGTGATGTATTCATTGAGAAAAGTCAAAGAGATTGATACTATTAGTAGGGACATTTGTGGACAATTTCACCAGTCAGTGTTAACTTCTCCTAGGATAATGGTTTCATGAGAAATGTTGGGGGAAACCCAGGATAGTATGTCTTCTAGAGTAGATAGGTTGTTTATGGAGATGGTCTGACCTTAGCATATTAATGACCAGGAGAAGGATTTCGTAATCTTTGATATGGATTTTAAGCCATGTTTCTGTGATGACAAGTATGTCAGGGGAGTACTGGGTTATCCAAACATGGAACTCAGTGACTTTGTTACAGATACTACATGTATTTATAGAGAGGAATTTGAGTTTAGTGAGACTTGAATTACTGTCACCAGAGGTAAGGAAGTATCTTTTGACCCTGAGTTAGGATGAATATCTCCACATAGTAGTAAGAGTGTTTTGAACAGGTGAAATACATTAGTTTTATTAGAGGAGTTATAAGAAATGAGTTTGGTATTAGGTGGGGGGATAGGGTAGTCAAATATTTTTAATTTGACAAAGAGGTTCGATGAAATTGGTAGGTAGTAATAATCAAGGTGGTGATATAGAGTGAGACATAGACTTAGCGGGTATTGGGATAAAGTAGGATGAGAGAGAAGAAGAGTGAAAAAGAATATGGAGAGGAGACAAGTGTAGCATGGTGAGGTAGTTGGAGGACTGGTGTTGAAATTACATAATGGCTGTGATATATATATACACAGGAATTGAAGATAGGAATAACAACAAGATAGATTAGTGAAGTAAGAAAGTACAGTGAAAGGATTTGTCAGGGAGATGAGTTGGAAGGGAAGAAAAGTGGATCTAAGATGTTTTATTAGAGGAAGAATACTGGTATGGTGGGTGAGGAGGGTGAAGTAGAGTAATACTGATGTTATGAAAAAGAGGTGAAGTAAAATAATATAAATTCTAAGAATTTCCCATGCTCCATCTTGCCTGGCTCAATATGAGGAAATGTCAGTAGTATCTCAGATCAGTGTGGCTCTAATATTGCTGCCACTTCCTGGAGTTTCTTGTTCCTTTTCCTTCCTTGTCTCAAAATTGAGCTTCTGTTGTGGATTCATCCACTCTTTCTCAATCCAAGTCTTTCTTTTTGGCCCCCAGCTCAGGAGATTTTCATGGGTGCTTCAGACATGGGGTGGGTTGCTTCTTATGGCTCCCTAAAGGTCCAAGGTCTCTGGCCTCCTTATCAGAGGTTGGATAATATCAATAAAAGAGAGGACAAGTGCCCAAAACTACTACAAACACAAATAATCCAATGAAGTCACTTTGGATAAGACCATCCAACACTCAAACAGGCTTAAAATACATTTGTTCCAACAAATAAATAAAAACATCATATATAAATATTATAAAAACAAACAGAAATAAAAGATAAAGGAGAGTCATTAATAACCATATAAAACTCATTATACAATAATCATAACCGAGCAGTTCTAAGTTTCAATGCAGGGGCTAGGGAGACTGTTTCATTTAGTCCAGGTTGTCTTTTGGCTTCCAGGATAATCTGCCAATACACGTCTTTGTATTTGATTTTAGTTTCCCATGGTCCCCCATTGGTCATAACAATAAAAAGGAGAAGAATGGTGTTTTTGGCTGTGCAAGCTTTTATTTCCCTCTTTCATTCCGAGCCCCTCAAGGTCTTCACTGACAATACCACAATGATGTGGTATGTCAACAAGCATGTAGGCATGAGACTGGCTGTTCAGGTCAGGGATCTAGCTATCCAGTGTCAAGTGACTCTCCAAGCAGTTTACATTCCTTCAGAGCACAATCTAGTGGCAGACTGTTTGAGCAGGTCCAGAATACAAGCTCACAAATATATGCTTCACAGAGATGTGTTCCTGGACATTGTCCATCAGTGAGGTATTCCTCAGGTAGATCTCTGCCTCCTCTCTGAACAGACAACTTCCTCTATTCTGTTCCAGAGTACCAAGTCCTCTGACTTGAAAAGCGGATGGCCTGTCTTTCTTATAAGGGGATGTTTCTGTACCCCCCCCCATCTGTTACCATGAGTTCTGCACAAGATAAAGCAGGACTCTTCTAAAATCTTGCTGGTGACTCCCTTTTGGCTCAGACAGCAGTGGCCCCCCTTCCCTCTCACTTGGCCAGGGGCAATTGCCACAAGTTACCTCACCAGGTGAATCTTTCCACACAAGACAAGTTCTCTCTGGTCCATCCTCACCTGTCCAGTCTTCAACTGACACTGTAGGTGATAGAGTTTTGATCCCTTTTAGGCACCACTTTTCTGTGGATGTGCTTCTGGCTCTGCAGAAGGCCAGGAAACCCACTACCAGAAAATCTAATATGTTCAAATGAAAAAAAAAATCTGTCTGGTCCCCTATCTGTGGAGGTTCCTCTGGTTCTGTCTTACTTGTGTGATCTACTCCATACAGGATTGGCATATTCTTCAATTAACCCTCACCTGCCAGCATTCTCTGCTTGTCTGCCCTTGACTCCTCCTCCGGCCTTTAGCTTTGAGGTCCAGCAATTTCTTAAAGCCCCCCCCCTCCCCAGGAAACCTAGTCCACCTTCTTGAGACCTCAGTTTTGTGCTTGAAAAGTTTACTTAGGATCCTTTTGAGCCTGCTTCTTTGGCTTCCTTACAACATTGCACTTGAAAGACTGTTCTTCTTTGGCTCTTACTTCTGCCAAGAGAGTGTTTAAACTTCAGGCTCTCATGTCCATGACCCTTTTTTAGTTTTTCATAGAGATAGGGTGTCTCTATGAACTAATTTGTCTTTTATACGATCACGTGATTAATTAGTTGTCCTTTAGTCAGTCTAGTCATCTTCCTTTCATTTTTCCTTCTCTGCAGTCTGCCAGTAAAAAAGTTCTTCACACCTTGGATTTGCATAAACAGCGCAGTTATTATTTTAGGCAAAATTCTTCACAAATCTGAGCAACATTTTGTTTATTTTCATGCCAAGAATCCAAAAGAAGGAGGCAGAAGTGAAACTAATATTATTTTATTCCACAATGAGCGTTCTTGTCCAAATTACATGGACTTCATCAGGAAAAGCTGCCATTGTGCACACAACTCTTTAAATACAAGTAAAAAGTCACATGTCAAGTTAACAAAGAATCTGGTTAATTAGTGTGCCCTCTCTGCAATTTAAAGAGCCCTTTAAAGTTTTTTTTTTTTTAAAACCATATACATTGTTAAGTTAACTCATAAAAATGCAATCATTTTTTGTGTGGCTCAAATACTCTTTAAGTTAAAACTCTAAAGCACTTATTAATAGTGTGCAAAAACATTAAGCCTCTAAAAGCCTTAATAATTGAACAAGTTTAGCTAACAGAATATAACTTGACGAAAGTGTGAATACTTGAACTGCAGTTCCTACACAGTTTATTTTTTAACTTTGTAAAATCATGAATACAACCCCAAACCATATCATAAACAGTGCAGTCATGTCCATATACAAAAATTCACAAGTAAGTGTAAATATATGTATATATATATATATATATATATATATATATATATATATGTAGAGGCACATTATAAATCAAAATAAGAATAAGAAAAAATAAAGAAATTAAAAACTAACAAACACATAACTATACTGACAGAGAACTATATCTAGCATAACATAGAAAACATTACATACTGTTTTTGTGGTAATGATTATTCATGTCCCTGTATGAAGGTTAAACTTCCTAAAAATAATTACAAATAATAGGTGGACTTCAGCCTCAACAAGCTGACTAGGGAAACATTCTCATTTAGACCCGGTGTTTCCGTGAGATTACATCTAATCTGTCATTTCAGTTCTTTGTATTCTAAATAATCATCACTTGGACCCCCTCTGGAATCTAAGTCAAGATGATCAATAATGTAATATTTAAAATAATGCCTAGGGTGTGCTTTTATATGTTTACTAAGTGCATTTTTTTTATCCTGTCTATGTATGTCATATTAATGCTGGTAAATCATGTTCTAAAATGCTCTCTTAGTTTTCCTTATCACTGTCACATAATTGGCATTTGGTCATGTATACCACTCCCTTTGAGTGACAAAAATATATTTTTGTTAACCTAACATAACCCAGTCCTGGTATCTGATGCCCAACAGGAATAAGTTCCGCACCAGACCCAAGTAACGGTTTGTACATGCCCTGCTCACTTTTTCTAGGCATTTCAGAAACAATGTTTTGTACAAAAGATTCTGGGTAAACCCTCTTCTTTAACATACCTTGAAGTTTTTTTCACATTCTTTTGCATATACTGTACTTGGTTATCTGTGACCATTCTTGCTAACCTAACATACTGTCCCTTCACAAGGGATTTCTTTTGCTGTATAGGTTGACAACTCTCATAAGGAAGGAAGGAATTCAAATAAGTTGGTTTTCTATATAAGGTTGTTTCAAACCTATGCAGTCCTGTGTTCTTATAAATACTCACATCTAAATAATTAACTTTTTGTTCCTGGACCTCCATGTTAAATATTAAAAAATGGTAGTCGAATTTAGATACTGGAAAATTCATTCGGACTACTAAAGTTATCTCTCCAAACAATAATAATACTGTCCAGGTACCTACCATACAAAACCCAAGAATCTTTGAATTTAGAACTGGAATCTTTGAATTTAGAACTGGAATCTTTGATTTAGAACTGAATACATGAAGTTTTTCCCATTGGGCAAGAACAATATTGGCAAAAATAGGGGCACATATTGCCCCCATTGCCATTCCTTGGGTCTGTTTGAACAACTGATTTTCGAAAATTGTAAAATTGTTTTCCAAGACTGCTTCCGTGAAGGACCTGAGTATGGACAACTAAAGTTAATGCTGAGTCTTCTGACAGGAACTCAAAAAAACAATTCTAGCCCTTCTTGCTGGGGAATAACTGACTACATATCGCAGATACCAACAGTAAGAAACCAAAGGTTGCCAGCGTAAATCCCATTAGTTATTTTTAATAAAAAATCTCATGAGTCCTTATATAAATAAGTAAATTTATCCAGTATCCCCTTGATACTCTGTTCAATATACTTAGCCAGAGGGAGCATGAAAGATGCCTTTGCACCCACAATGGGAAGTAAGTTTAAATTGTTGTTTAGTTTAAAGTTTTTGAGCTTGAATTGTAAGTTGTTTAAATCCTAATGAACGTTTGGTATATCGAGTATTGTGGGCATCATAGGGCAGGGGACTTTCAAAAAATGATATTCATCAAGAGAACTCTCTTGGTTCAACAACATGTCCTCTGACAACAAATTTATATTTTTATGAGCTCTATTTAATTCTTTCCTTGAAATTTTTGTATAAGTGTCAGTGTATAATAAAGAGAACATTTTGCTAACATAAACATTTGAATTCATCACAACCATCCCTCCACCCTTATCAGGTTTCATCACTCCTATGTTTTTGTCAGTACTAATGCTATTCAGTAATTTTTCTTCCCATTTTGAAAGATTAGAATGGTTCCCTTGCATGTTTCTGTCTTTTTTTCAAACCACTGATGTCACTTTTGCACAGTTTTTCAAAAATACAAGCCACAGAGTTTGTATGTGGAATAAAAGTACTGGGTCTTCTCATGCCTGAAAATGTATCAGGATTGCTCCCCCTAAATAAAAAAGCAAGTCCAAGTTTCCTACAAAAAATGTTTTAATTGTAACAGTGTCCCCATTACATCACCCCCTCTTGCTGGGACAAAGGTCAGACCTTTCTCAAGTAGGTCAGCCCATTCACTAGTAACTTGGGCATCACTATAGTTTAAGATTTTAAAGTCACCCTTGGAATTATAAACAACTTTTTTAGAGGTTTAGTGTGTTTTGCACACTATTAATGAATGCTTTAGAGTTTTTACTTAAAATGTATTTGAGCCACACAAAAAAATTTAGTTTTTTTTTTATTTAACTTAACAATGTGTATGGTTTTCAAAAAAACTTCAAAGGGTTCTTTAAATTGCAGAGAGGGCACACCAATTAACCAGCTTCTTTGTTAACTTGACATGTGACTTGCTACTTGTATTTAAAGAGTTGTGTGCAAAATGGCAATTTTTTATGATGAAGTCTATGGAATTTGGACGAAAGTGCTCATTGTTGTGGAATAAAATAATTTTGGTTTCAGTTCTGACTCCTTCTTTTGTATTCTTGGTTGGATTCCTTTCTTTTTGTTACTTTATTTTCATCCCAGGACTTTTGGTTTGGTTATTTCTAAGCAAAGTATCTCCTCCTGGATTTCTAAGTCCATTTTCATTTGTTTTCCTTTTCTTGGCAAATGTCTTCCCTTATCTGTAAAGGCACATTCTACTAGAACAATTGCCTCCTCTGCTGCTTTTTTCAAGGGTCTGGATATCAATTCCATCATTTAGGCTAGTACTTGGTCCTCTATTCATACTTTCATTAAGCATTACAAGTGGGATGCTATTTTCAGGGCCAGAACAGGCTTTGCCAGGGCTATCCTGCATGGGTTTGTGGATGGTTCCTCTGTGCCTTCCTCTTCCTAGGTTTCCTCTTGATCTTTTGTAGTCCCCCTTACATTAGGAATACTGAAACAGTGATATGGAAGGACTTAGTACAGTTGTGTAAATCTTACCATAAGTGTAGATTTTGCTGTCTTCACTGTTGCAGTATTTGGCACCTCCCTCTTTCCCCTTCTGTCCTGACTCTTGCCCTTTGCTCTAGTTGCCCTCCTGTCTGAGGGACCCTTCTTCCTTCTTTCTTTTTTACTTCTGAATGCAAATGCTCCTCTTTGTCCCTAAAGGTATTTTATTCCTCCTGGGGCTTTTTTCAGTTCTGAGTATATATGTCCATACATCACCTTTATGCCCTACATCTTGCTTGGGGAGCATACATGTGATGTACGTCTCCTATAAAAGCTGAAGGATTTGGTATACTGGACAGATGTTGGGCTACCCTTGGGAGACAATCTCTTAGGTGAAGAATACTGCAACAGTGAAGAGAAGAACATCTGCCGTTATGGTAAGATTTTACGCAACCATAATTATTCTCCCTGTACAAACAACCTGCGGTATAATATTGCCATCTACCTGACTTTGTGTTCCAGTGTGACTTCCATCAGAATTATGTACCTGATATAGGGTGTGTGATTCTGCCATTAAACTTGACAACTGTCTGTGTGCCACATTCCTTAAGCTGTCATTAATATAACTATGACATCATCACCAGTCATTTTGTTGGTGATATCTTCTAGGTTACTGGAATAGTAGAACTGCTCATTTCTGCTGCTGCCCTTGTGAAGAATTAGGTACTTACATTATTACTTAGATACTCAAGTACACTACTGTATGCTTTGTAAGGAGGTGTGCAAGACAACTAGCATGCACATTCTGTTCAATGCCATGCTATGCAGAAGTGGAGAGTTTGGTTATTAATAGTATATATTTATTTATTTGTCTTTATTGAGTAGGAAAGGTCCAACTTGGCAAAACCCATTTTGAGTGGAGGTGTGGAGAGAAAAGCTCCAGATTCAAATTACATATAACATACATTTATAATTAGAGGGCAAAAGTATGTATACATGAGTTTATTTACATGATTTTAAAATATTTTTAAATGTTTTTTACATGAACATAACATTTTAACACAAAAAAAAGAGAAACATAAATTGGCTAATTACTGAGTAGAGAAACAGCATATAGAAACAATTAATGTATTTATAGCATGATATATAAATATTATACCACACATAGCATGTGTTACATGCAATTATTTTACTAAAGCATTCATTCTGTTTATATAAGTATGTTCTGGAGTTCAAACTGACCATCCTGAATGGATGTCTGTGAATGTTACCGCCGTTGGTATTTGACACTCTCCACACAACCTTTGATTATACCTGTGCCATCATCATCTGTTTCACAGTCATCCCCACAAATGAAGGGGCGGTATTCCTCATCAGGCATTAAAGGAAACCTGTTTGAGGTTACATCTCCAGTAGTGTTACTCACAATCACAGTCTGCCTTGCCTTTGCTCTGGCATGTCCTATCATATCACTGGCCATCTTCTTCCAATGTGTTAATGTGTGTTTTCTTCCACCTATAGCATTTATATCAATAACCACTTGGTCCCATGCCTTTGTCCTCTCAGCTTGTTTGGGTCCTCCTTTTTTAAAAAGGTGTTTGCCATATGACCTAAAGACAGCCGTGAAGATGCAATTCTCCTCATGGCTAAATTTGTCCTTTCTTTGTCTAGATCCCTGCTACTGTATGTTTTTTGTGCCTAAAACAACATTTAAAAGTAATACAATGATGCTTGATCCACTCATCACCAGGTAAATCACACCTGCTTCCATCACAAATACTTCAAACACCTGAGTACAAAAACATTTTTGGTGACACGGCATCCATATTCTATGCACATAATGCAAGTCAAACATCATTCAGTTATAATTATATTGTATTAACCTTTATTGCATCATCAACAAATGCCTAGTACTGCTGCAAACACTTATAATGAGACTGCCATCTGCTAACAGACTATAACAATTTTCCCTGTACTACTTCTGTGTATGTATACTGCCATGGTTTTTGATTCACAAATGTAACAGGGAAACTAGCATGTATTCTGACAGAGCAGTACATTAATAAAAATGGCAGGACACCAGACAAACCTTTAATTTAAATAATGTACTATTTGTCTGCAAATCTTTCTATGTAAATGCCAAAAAAAGAATTATTGAAATGTCTGTCTTTCACATTGTCAATAGTAGTACTTCCCCATACAGTTCTCATTACTGCTGTCATGAATCACATTGATAATGGCACTCGTGCCATCTCAATTCACATTAATCAACTGCATCTGGCAATCATATCAATGGAAAACACAACTGTCCTACTAATCACCACTGTATAAACTGAATATATACTGCTTATAAATTATTTACTTTATTGCTGTTTTATCTACTCATTAATCTTCACGCGTTCCCAAAACCCTTGCCACCTAACACGACTAATCCCAATTAAATACAGAAGTATTAAAGCTATTTGCATAAAAAACAGGTTCATTTACATGTTTCTTTTGTAAATTAGGCTGAATTATGTTTATCTCTGTGAATCGCAATAATAAGTGAGAAAGTGTCAACAGATGCTCAAAATTAGCCTTTGGGAAGCTGTGGACGTGCTGAGCTGAGTGGTGCTGAGCCGAGCTGTGCTTGGTAACGAGTAAACACACATAATATATCTCAAATATCCCTATGCTTAGAAAAGGGAAAATGGAGTCAGCATCAGTTAAGTTTGTATAATTGTGAGGCCTAATACATGCCAGTCCTACATATTGTAGCACACCTCATCACCCCAAATCACTCAGAAGTTTATATTAAAAATAATAGAATTAACACAAACATTCATTTATAAAGTTGAGTAAAAGAGGGGGATATTTACAGATATAACACTAGAAATAGCATGTCTAAAGAAATGATTAATGCATGGTCTTCAAATTTATTGTTCAAATAAAGAAAACAGTATTGCGGTACAAAAGCAGAAACATATATAAGCAACTTAAAAAGTAATGATTTCCTAACTGACTTTTATTTACTATGGCAAGGAATTGTAAAACTATTCCTTTAAAAAACTATCTATGTGACAAAGAAGTGTAGTAAAACAATCTTTCCAGTATCAGCAGTTCCATGGTACTAGCTGCGTAGTAGTTAGGTTTAGTTATGGTGATATCATACTCCAAAGTGTGTGGCTCCAGCCCTGTGAACCACAGCCCTGCACTTACATTCTTCATTCTGGAACTGACATTTCAAAAGATGGCAACACCAGTAAAGGCAGGAGGCTGAACTTCAAGTCGGTCTGAAAAGGAGACCAGAACCGTAGCAGAAAATGGAACTCAAAGTCTAAACAAGTGATACTAGAAGTAGTGAAGATAGTAAGAGAGATAAAACAACTGGAACTGAGATCTTTAAAAAGGGGTAGGAGCAAATTACATAGGAAAAAAATGGGAATTGTGAGAACAATACATACAGGGGAGAAATGGGCTTTAAAAGAAGGCAGGACTTAAATGAGCTATGTAATGTTTGACTGAAAATGATGAGATAGATAAGTGATGTATAATATTTGCAATTGAAATTATATCAACATGGCTTATGATGCATAATGCTTGCAACTAAGATTACAAACATTTTTTCTCTGCACTGATGAAGGCTATTGTTTAGGCCGAAACCGGTTTGCAATGCTTCATTTTTTAGC
>NC_056727.1:617141988-617167969 GCF_019279795.1 Protopterus annectens | reverse complement strand
ATATCCAGCACTGACTTAGGAAATTGACACATGAGACAGTGATGAAAGTTGTGAGTGTGATGACTTGAGTCCCACTGTACTCAAGCTGGATGTGGATGTGCCTCCACTGTCCCTTACTTATCCCCAGTCATGGTGTCTCCAACCCTTTGCATCCATCAACATCACTGTCGGTCTGTCTTGTATATACTGTATGCCTGCCCCTTCTACCAAACTTGCCCTACCTACCCTCTTATTCCTAAGCAACTTTCCCGACAGTTCTGTTTCTCCAGCAAAAAAATTAAAAAAATACACCCCCCTCCACAATTCTCCACTTCACCTGCATGTCATCTTGACACTCTTCATTTGGTCCAGTCAGATTTACAACATCATTCTGTTGTTGTCATTCAGCCCTTGTGTGGCAACTCTCCAAATTCATCAAATTCTGTGTATAATTTTACATATATGTTGTGAAGAAGAGTAGAGCTATGGTGTCCTCCACCATATACTGCAAATTCCCATATTCTTTCCACTGTGTCCTCATCTTTGTTTGCCCCCGTTTTCACCACTGTCCTATGAACCTATTTTCACACTTTTAATCTGGTCAAAAATTAGAAACACACACAACACACATGGCCAGAAATGACCCATCAAAAAACTTCACTTTTTGTCCTCATCATTTGCGTATTGCTTAGCATCATCACCAGTGCTGAGTGATGGTGAATGCCAATTCATGTCCTATGACAAAAATTGGTGAGTTTTTGCCGTCACCTGCACTAGTCCTGTTATCTTCACACAAATGTGCTTAAAGCCATGGTGTTATAGTAATACAGAGTAAATGCATTACTTTGAAGCAGTTACTCTAACAGCCATTAGTCTGCTGGATGTAAAGAACTAAGTATTCTTATGTGGTAAGTTGAGGAAATTCAAGTGTTTATAGACTAATGTTTTTGATAGTGGTAAGGCTTCAATTCAGACTTATGTCAAAATATTATTTCATGTCTCTTTATATTCATACCATCTGTTTAACTACTGATGTCTGTATTTATCTCCAGTTAAAACATTTATTGATGCTAGCATAACTAGGAAAATATAGCATTTGAATAGTAGAGAAATAAACCCTTTGCAAACACATTCCATCCCCAACAGAGATATACTTACTAAACTACTTAATCTTGTTTCTACTCTCTTGCCCCTTCTTGTTCCCTATAGCAACCCCTTTATTGTACACAGCATGATAGATTAGTGATGCCTGCATCACCTCTTCCTTCAATAGGTTATCACTCTCACTTCAATAGTATGATGTTAACTTTGTGAAGTAGGAGTTCCTTTGTGTTGTGCTGAGATACTGCTCAGGTCTGTAGACTGATTTTTACATAGTTTCAAGAGTTTTAACTTTTTTTTTTTTTGCATGAACCTCCTTGTGTTCTGACTGTGCTTCTCAAACATTTTGGAAATATTTCAGAGCATTTATTATAACTGTAATTGCGTTAATATTGCTACAACTCAAGTGCTCTAGGTTGCACTGCATCTGAAGTGTTTGTGTGTTTTAGCTGCTTTTCTGTATATATAGACTTCTCTGTTTCTTTAACTAAATAAGCTCTGCAAAGTTGTTTTATTGCATTCCTGCCTGTATTTCTGAGTTTTTTTGCACTTTTAAAGTTTGTTTTTGCTTAGTTTAACTGGTAGGCTACACACTCAAGTGCGCTAGCCGAAATAAAGCATTTACTGAGTTTCTGTTCCTAATTTCTGCTACTTTGTAAAAAAAAAAAAAAATTTCCTTGTTTCCCACCTTTACTGAACTAGAATAGTCCAGTCTTCAGGTATTGCTGATCTCTGGGCTGTGTCATAGTTCCTGTGTTGCCCATATCCTTATTTGGATAGGAGGAAGTTTCTTTGTTCACCAGTGAGAGTGGGGAGCTCTGAGCAGCCTATCTGTCCCTCGAGGAGTAGTTCCAGCCCAGTGTCCTGTAGCTTATTGGCCATTTTGGGCCATTTCCTATCTCTTTCTAACCCCCTGCTTTAAAGCCAGCTTTAGCGCACTTTTGCGCTTGTAATTTAAAGTTTGTCCTGTTTGTTGCATTTACCTGTTGAGGCTACACACTCAAGTGCGCTAGCCTGTGTTACATATTTACTGCATTTTTCTGCTGTTTGTTGCAAAAAAGAAAAAAAAATTATCCTTGTTTCCCATCTTTCTTGACCTAGAGTAGTCCAAATACAGGCTTTGCTGTATTCTGGACTTTTGGAAAGTTCCTGTGTTGCCCATTTCCTTTCTTGGATAAAGGGAGGCTTCTTTGTTCACCAGTGGCAGTGGGGAGCTTAGAGCAGCCTATCTATTCCTGGAGGAGTGTTTCCAGCACAAGAATCTGGTAGTCTACTGGCTGTTTTGGGCCAATTTCTAGCTCTTTCAAGTCCTCCTGTATAAAACCCGCTTTGGCGCAGTTTGTGCGCTTGTTACTACTCAGCCAAACTCCTCGTGGTCCTGCAGAGTGGTGCTAGCAGCAGAGAGGCTAAAAGAGCAACTGCTAACCTGATAAAAGTGTTTTTTTTCCTGCTACTACCTGGGCGACTGTCCGATCTAGCTAAACTGCAAGTATTTCTGCTTCTTGAACTGTTTTAAACTGTTTAAAGTTGTTTTTGCACCAGCACTTTTAAAGTTTGTCCTGTTTGTTGCATTTACCTGTTGAGGCTACACACTCAAGTGCGCTAGCCTGTGTTACATATTTATTGCATTTTCCTGCTGTTTGTTGCAAAAAAGAAAAAATAATTTCATTGTTTCCCATCCTTCCTGACCTAGAGTAGTCTATCTATCCCTGGAGGAGTGTTCCCAGTACAAGAATCTGGTAGTCTATTGGCCATTTTGGGCCAATTTCTAGCTCTTTCAAGTCCCCTGTATAAAACCCGCTTTAACGCGGCTTTGCGAGATTTGTCCCTTAGAACTGATCCAGTTCTCATAATAAACACCCTATTCCTACTCTAAAGCCTGGCACTTGCTCACTAAAGCAATTATATAAGTCAGCACTAAAAAATTAAAAGCACTACACCCTCACAAACTCCCCTTGAGTACTTTGTTCCCCATTGGCCCTTTTTTCAATTATAAAGGAATTCCCAATACTATTCTAGCATGTTCAAAGGTCAGTTGTTAATCTCCTCTCTGGTCCAGCTGGTGAATCTGGGAATCTTGAGGCAATGTTACAACTGCCTCATGTACACAGACAACCCTCTCCTCCTCCCAACAATTTCCAACACGTGAGAGATGCAACCATATAGCCAAACTGGAGGCTAAGCTCTCTCAACTCAGTACTGGCATAACCAGTCAGGAGGAGAAGGAAACCACACTCACTACAATTCCAGTCTCACATAGACCTACCACGACAGCAAACCAAACACATAAACACACAAAAACATACTCGGAGGCTCTAAATAAAAATCTGCCTAAGCAGCAGAGACCTCCAAAGCAGACAGCCAAGCAACCGCTACCTCAAAACAAAACACGTGCAATACATAGCTCACAAAGCCAGTGTGCCAAACAGTCACAGCCCTTAAGGCTAAACAACACACCTGATACACTTGTAATAGGTGACTCTATCGTCAGGCACACTGACGTCCCGCTCACCAGGCTGAACAAGGAGAAGGTCACGGTGAGTTGCCTGTCAGGCACTAGGATCCGCCACATAACACAAGCACTCAGGTCACTTCAAGGCAAGTACAAATATGACTAGGTCATTGTCCATGCTGCTGTGAATGACCTGAGATGTACCTCCCTGGACTGCATGAAAAGAGACATAAAGGAGCTCTCTGCGCATGTAGCCCAGGCCGGTATGTCCCTGACCTTGAGTAGCATCTTACCCTCACCAAGAATGATGCCACAATATTAAGACAAGATGATCAATTTCAACAATTGGCTTAAGTATTGGTGTCATTCAAAGGGGATCCAATGCCTGTCTGCCTGGGATGACATGCTCGACAAGCCACGATGCTTCGCTAGGGACAGCGTGCACCTGTCACCCCTGGGCTTTCGGATATTGGCAAAGGCTCTTGCCATCCTTATACTGCCTTTTTTAGACAAGGCTCAAAAGACAAACCCACCTCCATAGGTATCACAAGGGATAAGAAACTAAGAGTAATGCTACTCAACGCCAGAAGTCTAAACCTCAAGATGCACGCACTCAAAACTCTCCTTAGCATGGAGAACATCGATATCTGTGCAGTGACAGAAACCTGGTTCAAGGCTCCCGAGAGCACCCCAGCACTACCAGGTTATACCTCATACCATGTTTTTTGGCCCCAAAACTTGGACCGAACCACAAAAGGAGGGGGAGTATCAATATTCGTCAAAGATACCCACACCTCCAGGTTGGTGGCACAGCACGAACCATCAGAGACTATCCATGTGCAACTAACATTGGGTAAAACTGCCTTCCAGTTTATAGCCTGCTACAGACCACCCTCCCAAATCCAGGAACCCCACTCGGCCTTCCTGAGAACACTGGAAAATATGAAGGTCTCTCCAAACACCATTATATTGGGCGACTTCAAGTACCCTAACATAGACTGGGAGGATTACTCTAGCTCCAACACCCTAGCCCAAAGTTTCCTAGAATTTATAAACTCAAATGCTATGGAACAACTTGTTGCCACTCCCACAAGAGGGCAAAACATACTGGACCTGATCATCACCAACATGGGGACTCTATGCTCCAGACCAGAAGTGTATCCCTCACTGGTAAGATCAGACCATAAACTAATCTCACTAGATATTGACACCCCGACCCCAGCCCCTGCCCAGAAAACCACAGTGAAAAACTTCTCTAAAGCAAATTTCAAACTCCTCAAAACTGAGGTGGAATCCTTCAAAGCCCCCGGGCCTGTGGAAAATACGGACCAGACCGCAGAATCCTTTACAAACGCATTCTATGAACACCTTCAGGAATGCATGGATCATGCAATCCCAAAAATAACCAAGATCCAATCCTCCAAAGTTAGGCGTCCTGTCTGGTGGACCCCAGCCATAAACGAACTATACAATAGATGGAGGAAGCTACTACATGATAGAGCAAAATCCCAAAAAGGGAAGGCATCTCTGATCAGTATTAGCAAAAAACTACAGGCACTCATAAAATCGTCTAAGGCCAGCTTCGAGAGAAAAATTGCACAGGACACTAAGGATAATCACAAGGCTTTCTTTAGTTATGTTAGGAACCTGGGTGGGAATTCCCAGATATGCTCAGAATTAGTCCAAAATGACAAAAAATACACCGAACCCACAGACATTGCCAACATCCTAGCTGACAGGTTCAGCGCAAACTTTTCCCCCCTTTTCCCACCAAAAGGGCAAATATCTATCCCAGCAGAGTGCTGCCCCCCTGACATCTCAGGTGCTCAGGTAAGAGCCGCCTTCTCCAAAGCAAAAAACACAGCATCAATGGGACCAGACGGTGCCCGGGCTGTATCCTACATGAACTCCAAGAAGAACTAAACCCAAACATAAAACTACTGTTCAATCTCAGCCTTACTACAGGATATGTACCCAAAGAGTGGCGTACAGCAACAGTGGTCCCTCTCCACAAAGGTGGTGCCTCAACGGATCCTGGAAACTATCGCCCCATAAGCCTGACTAGCTTGGTCTGCAAAGCTATGGAAAGGATCATCATGGACCTCATAAATAAATATATTGGGGACCTACAGACACTGGATCCTACCCAGTTCGGCTTTCTTAAGGGCAGATCCTGCCTATTAAACCTGGTTGATTTCTTTGAAACAGTCACCAAGGCCATTGACTAGGGGAAGGTGGTCCACACAGCCTACCTGGACCTTGCAAAAGCCTTCAATACAAGACCCCACTCGGGCATTATAGATAAGCTCACCAGCTTAAATATAAACCCCTATGTCACTAGATGGGTTGCAAACTGGCTCGAGGACAGAACCCACATGGTTAGAATTGCTGGAGCCATGTCAGACTCCAAACCAGTTACAAGTGGCGTCCCACAAGGCTCAGTCCTGGGACCTCTCTTGTTCGGTATATATTTCTTGGAGGTACAGGCTAACATGGAAGGACTGTGGCTGACCAAGTTCGCAGATGACTGCAAACTGGGCGCCATAATCGACTCTCCAGCCAACACAAGCATCCTACAAAAGGGCTTCATAGAAACAGACAACTGGTGCCAGAGCCATGACCACAAGCTAAATGCCAAAAAGTATATAGTCATCCCCTTTGGCAAAAACAAAGTGCCCACAAATTACCACATAGGTGGTAATCCATTAAGTACGGAAGAAGTAATTAGGGACCTGGGGACCCAAGTTGATAGCAATCTCTCATTTGACAACCATGTGGCCAAAATGGTTAGAAAAACATTTTATATAGCCCACCTAATCATGAAGGGATTCACATCTAGATCAGGGGAGGTCATTGTGCCTCTTTACTCATCCCTCATCAGGCCCATAATTGAGTACAATGCCCCTTTTGGGATGTACCTTACCAGACATTTGCAGCAACTGGAAAGACCCCAAAAGTACCTCACCAAGAGGATCAAAGGGCTCAAACAGATGCCATATGCTGCCCGGTTAAAGAAACTCCAGCTCTACTCAGTGGCATACCACCTGCTCAGAGGCGATCTGTGCCTGACGTATAAAGCCATGTCCAACCCGGAATTAATGGACATGCTGTACCTCAGAAAATCCAAATCCCATCGAGTTACGCGCTCGTGAGACTTGAACCTCAGAACTGAAATAAATAGGACATGCTGGAAGGACAGATTCATAACCGAGAGGCTCCCTTCACTCTGGAATAAAATCCCAGTCCAGGTTAGGCAGAGTCCCTCATTGACTCTCTTCAAGAGGAATCTTGATGACTGGATGGGAGATAGTAGGTTTACCCTGGGTATCACTTCTGTGTCACTGTTAGACAGAGGCACAGTATACTAACCTCGAAAAAGGGCATAGCAAATAGCTTATAAATGCCCTAGGGCAAATAGCCTAGTATGAACCTATGAACCTATGAACTATGTCAAACTGTCACTGACTGTTTTTATAAAGCTATTTTATGTGTTGCTGTTACTGCATATTGTTTTCAGTCAACATTATCCTGCTTCAGTCATAATCTCCTTGCTCCCTGCCTCTCTCTCCCCCTCTATGTCTCTACCCCTTCTATGTTATCAGTCTGTCTCCTCAGCATCTGAGCAATTCCTGGTATAGAGCAACAGCTGCAACATATGACAAGTAGCAGTACACAGCTTATCACAAAATCTTGTGAGTGTTTGCCTTAGCCGCATTACTCTGATCCCTCCGCACTACTGCACTTGTCTTCATTGTGTTATGTACAGACAGGTTACTAGCAGTACTCCTTTGTGCGTAAGTATTAACTATGTATTTTATTAACGCACCATTACTTTGCTGCTGTATTAATCTGCGTGGTCGCTATTGCGACACAGTCTTCTACAGGTCGAGATAGAATAATAGAATGACAAACCAAAGAGTAGCAAAACACAAAGATGTATAGAAATGGACCATGAGCAAATCTCTTCCTATGTCTCTATTGCTGTCTCCCAATCTCTCTTCCCTATTCAGTGTCCCCAGCTTTCACAGGGAGCTTGGCATCATGCACTTGTGGTGAGTACCACTTCTTATGGCAAAAGATTAAGATTTTAATTTCAGCTGCACTAGCATGGTTCACACTGCAAAATGTGCTTATCCCTGCTGTGCTGTATAAGAAAGAAAATAACCTGTAAACAACTTTTTCTGTTTTGCCTAATCTGCTTTTAGTATGCTCTCCAAATGAAATTGAACAAATGGATAAATTGCAATGACTTGTGATTCAAAACTTTACCTTTTCTTAATTGTAAGTTATGTACTTGTTAAAGTGGCTACTATGTTATCCTTCTGCAGAATATTTGTGGAGCTTTTCTCTTCAGGCCTCTGCTGAGAAAGGGCAATAGCTCAGTCGAACTATCCCGGTCAAAAAATGTCAAATAAATAATACAAAATAAATACAGACAGTACTATTGTGAGACAGGTAGCATAACCTATGTATTAGGCTGCTAGATGCCATATACACATTATGGGGTGTTATACCTCTCCTTACCGTGATGAAGAATGATACCTACATTTTCCCTTGCTTCAGTTTGTTCTCAGTGTCACATCAAATGTGTCACTCAAACTTAAGAATTTGTGGGTTCTTGTGTGTTGAGCTGAGATAATCCTCCTGTCTGTATATGTTTATTTTATGCTGTCAAAGGTCTGAATCCAGATGTATGTCTTACATTTATTTAATGTTTTCATGTATTAATAGTATGTGTGTAAGTGTGTGCTGCATATGTTGCCAAACATCCCTTTCCTCCTTATGTCCACATCACATTTCCACTCCCTTACCCCATCTCTATCTATACTGGAAACACTTTATTGTGCACAGCAAAATGTCTGAATTGTGCAGAGTTTCAAAGGACGTCCATATGACTGCATCTTAATATCTGGTGTTTTCATCCTTACCCTTGACAATTTCTTGAAAATCATTGATGACTGGAGGTATTAGGAAAAGTCATACATTTGATTTTGTAAATTTATATAGCTGAGAAAATGCAGGATAACACACCACCAAGATGTGCAGAAATTAACCATAAACCAATCCCTTTGTCTCTATCTGTGTTCCTGTCTCCAAATCTCTCTCTCTCTTCCCACCACTTCTGTCACATCAAATAAACCTCCTTGCTCCAATAGTGTTTTCATAGTCCATGTTTCCACCAGCAACATGTTTGGTCCCTCATGTATTTAATAATCATTCACAACATGGCTCATATCCTCTCAGAAATAACTGCAACACATGAGGTACATGCAGTGCTCTTTTGGTGTTTAAAACCATACCACAATAGTCACATGTGGACCATGTAGCTGATATACACACAAGGTGATAGGATTTTTAAGGCTGTATTTACATCCATGTATGGAGGTAAAATAATTATGACATATACTTGTCTGTTATAGATGCATTGACTATAAAACTCAATCATGTCATATGAACACATACAATTATATAAGAACAATTACATCTAGCCACAAATGCATGAACAGTAACTGTATTTGAGGACTATGTCACAATACACCTGTATCATACCTATAATGAGTGAAGGACTTCAACTGTCATGATACATGTGTAAATCATGATACATGAAACATGACCATAACAAACATCTGTTCTATATTCCATCATATGCAGACATGCTTGTATGTGTATACTGCATATTTGCATGAAGGTCAGCATAGATCATTATAGACTATTTCTAATTCCCATTCTAACTTCAGCAGCTCCATATATCATTACACATTTACACATGCAGTAATACTTTGCTATCAGACACACAAATGAGCTTGCCAGTGGTGCACTTTAGGAAGAGATTTTAAAAAATACAACAAATAATTATGTAAATGGATTGTACAACTTCTGTAGACATTAATGGGATGTTGTAACCAAGGTATTTGGATTTCAGCATCATGTTGAGTCAATTAGTTCTGTCTGTTCAGGAATGTCTGCATTCCAACACTTAAACTTGCTTGCTTGTTTGTTTGTTTGTTTGTTTATTTAGTTAGTTGGTTAGTTAGTTAGTTAGTTACATTTTTGAGCTGGGATACTCCATCTGAATAAGGGCCTGATTTCAGCAGAGGCCTGAAGAGAAAACAGATATAACATTTGACATTCTGTGTATTTCTCAATGAGGCCAGCATATAATTAATTTAAGTAAAGCATTGCTTTATGTCACAAAACACAAATGCTCTAATAAAAGTAAACATGCAGAATACATTGAAGGCAAGCACATTATTTTTATTTTATCAGTTAAGACAAAAGAAATATTGACAGTAAAGTTAAATGTGTTTTAATATATACTGAGCGCGCGTGCACACACACACACACACACACACACACACACACACACACACACACACACACACACACACACACACACACACACACACACACACACACACACACACACACACACACACACACACACACACGCCATACCTCTCAACCTCTTAGGGCAAGAAAACTGGACAAAGCCAAAAATATTGGGGGGGACAAAGGCCCAATATTAGGAATGTATGTTAAATATTGCTTTTATAAAATATAGACATTGCTAGAATAACAAGTTTTGTGTTAACATACATTTTTATATAGGATATGAATCCTGAAACACAGCAGCTGCAGTGGTGCAGTGATTAGTGTTGTTGCCTCACAGCATGAGGTTCTCTGGTTCACTTCTTCTCTGGGGTGCCTTCTGTGAACCTTAGCTCGAGATAATTGTCACTGTTGAAGTGACACCCTAACCCCATGCGCAAAATAGGAAAAGGGGGTTGATGATGGAAAGATCAATATATATATATATATGGATCTACTTCAGTAGATCGAATTGACAGAAAAATTAAATAAAAATCAACTAGATGAGAAGATTGTAATCCCACAAGAATGAATGTTTACCATTTCCAAACTAGTAAGAGTAAAACACCAACTGTGTATGTCACACGTCACACATCAGTCAGAGCTTCTGAATGGAGACTGCGGTGTGCTGAGAAAAACAGCTGCTCCATTTATAAACACTTGATTTAACATAAAAATGTACAGTTTGCAATGTTTTTTGAAGATGGGAAAGCCCCTTACACCCCGTGTAGTGGGCTTCACCCTTCACATCCCTTGCAAATTATATATACCAACTCTGAGATCACACTACAGTGGTGAAAAGGGTAAATTTTCCTATCCTCACTGTACCACAATCTCATTCAGAAAGGTTGAAAAGGGTACATTTATGTTAAATCAAGTGTTTAAATGGAGCAGCTGTTTTCCTCAATGCACCGTGATCTCCATTCAGAAGCTCCGACTGATGTGTGACATGCATAGTTGGTGTCTCATTCTTACTAGTTTTGAAATTCTAAATGTTCATTCTCGTGGGCTTATGTTCTTCTCTTCTTGTTGATATCCCTATAGCTATATATATATATATATCTATATATACACACATACACACACACACAGATCTATCTATCTATATATATATATATATATATATATATATATATATATATATATATATATATATGATTATATGCACATATATACGTGTGTGTGTGTGTGTGTGTGTGTATTTATATATGTATGTAAATATGCACATATATACGTATGTGTGTATATATGTATGTGTATATTATATATATATATATATGTATATGTGTATATGCCATGATAGCTAGCTGGATACCTGCCACACTGACAGTTTATCTTAATATAATTTTAATCCCATACACTTAGGCTTCAGTCAGACAAAACTATTGCTGTTTAATGTCCAGATAATAACAAAAACATTCTCATCTACATTAATTTCAAGAATTAAATTGAAAACAAACCTTAAAGAACTTTCACTTTTCAAACTGGGAATGTATGAACAGTGTTATGTATACCTATTGGGCAGTAATACATTGATCGCTATGGCCCTGTTCTCTTCTTTTGTTTGTTACTAATTTTATAAACTTCTCTGAGTTGTGCAAGTACTTTTTGTCACAATGCTTCTAAATGAGGGATAAAGGGATAAGAGAGCGAGTTTGGTAATTTCTATCAGTTTGAAAGGTTATTAACCTAATTTTTTTTTTCATTCTTAGATGTATCACCTTATTTTTATATGAATACATAGATGGTAAGGGCATTTGCCCTACAGTGATGATGTGAAGGTGAAGCTGATGATTCTTTATCCCATCCTTCATTAGGTGCATTATGTTCAGAATAGTTAGCCATGTATAATATTATGAAGTGTCAAACAGACTATAATAATCTTACAGGCAATTTCTGCAAAGGCTGTGGCTAATCATCACATGCTTGTTAAGTTACAGTCATGCTTTGGTATTCTGTGTGTGTGGGGGGAGGTAATACTAATAACACAATTAGTGTCAGAATCCACTAAAGTACAATGGATTGACTATTAGTATAGTACAATGTTAGGACTTCTACAATCCATATAAAACATGTTTACCATACCAACAGAAATTCACCTAAGAACAAGCACAGAAAGCCACATTCATGCCCAAGTCTACAGAGGCAGAAAACAAGGTGGTACTAGAGGCCCTCAAACTCTGAAAGAAGGTTCTTTGCAGCCACTTGCAGCAACCATCCTTTCTGTGACCATGTCTAGAGTGAAGTTACCAAGGAAAATACTGCAGGTGGCTAGGACTGTAAGGATTGTAAGTAAGGTATTGTCTACTCACTAGTACCCAATATTATCAGTGCTGCCTTCAACAGAGCAGAGGCCATGGAACAGGAACAGTGGGGGATAGATGGCGGGCCATCTACTGAACAATCCCTTATGGAGACAGAGTTGCTCCTGGCCACACTTAACAGCAATATCACCTCCACCAAGATCCATGGTGTGGTGCTGGATATTAGGACAGAGCTGAATAGGTCACAGAGAAATTCCACTGATGGTGCTCCATCAATATCACAACCTGATCTTATTTTAAGCTGTTAGTCACATTTGCAGTTTATAATAGCTATCTCACTTGTCATGTAGGTACATTTGGCATTCAGGTGCAACATCATTCTGCACAAGGTATGGGTGGGAAAGTCAATGTGGGTGGAGGTTGGTGCTGGCGTTCATCACAGATATAGTTACTGCCCTACTCCTGAGGTTGATGTGTCAGCAGCTGCCACACAGTATACATGCAAGGACATCAAAGTGGCACAGGTGCATTCCACCAGAGTCTGGGGAGAAGCTGTAAGGGTGATCCAGGCTGTGCATGTGACATATGGGAGTACATGAACCATATGCCTGATTCATTGGGTAGAATGAGTCACACATTAGAACGTGCAGTGTCTACTTTGTGTCATTTGTCAGGGGAAAGGTGCTGTCATCGCAGAAGGTTGTCTGCAATGTCCTCGATGTTAGTTGAACTGACTGTGGGCAGTTGATATCCCACTCCCACAGTGCTAGCACTTCCAATGCATCATCAGTTGTGAATGTGTCTACACCCACCAGAAAGCACTGCATGCAGAAGAGACAAACGTGGTTCCATGAAGGATGCTTAAATAAGACAGAGTAGGATAGTTGCACACTCTGTACATACCCACTGGATTCCAAAACACAATGGGTGCACCAAATACAAATAAAATGAGACAGAGTATTTCACTGACAATTTTCTGAAAGCACTTTGTGGAAGCCATTTGTGCTTAATTTCAACAGTACTTTATTCTACAAATTTCAAACCAATCCTGCAGATTCTGCAAACTCAACTTAAAAAAAAACAAGCAACCTGCATTTAATACACTAGAGCAGGCTGGTGTACTGCAAGTCATAATAGAGGACGATCTGCAAATGCATCTCAGAAGGCAGCCAGCAAGGCACTGGGCTAGGCCACAGTTAAGCCAGCTGTCTGAGCAGGAAATAACAGATAGATACATATTAGACAGAGATGGTGCAGGCTGTGCACAGGATGTGTTCACCCCACATGTAAGCTCAGAGTCAGTGGGGAAACCGGTACTGATAAAAACAAAAGTGTGTCCGAGTCTGGGTATACTGGACTCTGGGACATTTCAGTGTCATTTGGTAGATGCTGTAGGATTGTCCCAGACAGATGCATTCTCACACAGTTCCTGGCAGTAATATGCACCAAAGTGGATGAATACATACACTTCCCAGCAATAGCCATGCACGGCAGAACTGCCATGCAGCAGTTCTATGCCATTGTCAACTTCCCCGTGTCCTTGGTGCTGCAATTGACTGCACCCACAACCTCATCAAAACCCCAGCAGTACCCAATGCTGAATGGTACATCAGTAGAAAGGGGTGTTCATCTCTCAGTTGTCAGGTTGTGTGCTGTGCAGGCAGACATCCCTGTAGTGTGTATGATGTAGCAATTTGGAGGGAAAGTACTCTGAGAGCTGCATTCCAACATGGTGAAATAATGGAGGCAGTTCTACTTGGTAAGTAGATAACCACCACTATATGTTAAGCAGTAGCAAGACATTGCAACAGGAAGCAAGATGACTGAATATTCCTTCTCATCCCCCTAAAAACAGATGACTGCAGTTATATACTGGAGCCTTGGCTTATGATGCCATACAGAGCCACATCAACACCTGCCAGGGATGCACACAGTAGAGTACATGACACAACATGAAACACCACTGAGCATGTGTTTGGCCTGCTGAAAACAAGATTCAAATGTCCAGATTTTCGCAGAATGTCCAAATATTTGTCTCATATTTTTAGTCAGTTCCTCATAAAATTTGTGGTTTCCTGGGAAATCACTGAGGACTGAAGTCACTAAATAAGGAAATAAATTTTGAGTTTTAGACTTCATATCTGCAGAAAATGCATGCTAACATAAATCCTGTTATTCTAGCAACTTTTGTAGTTTATAAGAGAAATTTTTAAAATGTGTCCCTATTTCTGGGCTTTTGTCCCCTCATTATTTTAGGCTGTGTCCAGATTTCTTGTGCTAGGAAGTTGAGGATTATGTTCAGAGGTGCACTCTATTACATACCAGAAAAGGCATCACAGATCATGACCATGTGTTCCATGCTACATAACATGATAACATCAAAACATGGTGGCCTACCAGCTTGGGTGATCTACCCCAAAAACCCTAAATGTCAGATGTGGAGTTTTTAGAGCTGTCACAGGATGATAAGGAGCACATAGGTGAGAAGAAATAGGTGTGGGTAATTGAGGATGTGGCCATATGTCTTAGCTTAGACCTTTGAGAGATGACAAGCCATGCATACAGAAGTACTCAGATTAAACAGTGATGTTCACACAATTTTGCCCCACAACAGCAGCACAGAGCATGACTAATGGAAAGAAAATACTAGTTTCCCATATTGAACATCATACATAACAGAAACATCTGAGTAAACAGTAATAACCTATATACAACACAGCAAGGAACACATGCCTACATAGAAAACATTACCACATAAATTCTCCCTGTAAGGTATATCATCAAAGATGACCCCACTGGCACATGCTTGGCATGCAGGAGGTGTGAAGAACAGAAAGTGTCATTGTATGGGTAGGATATCATCCTACACATAACTAGCATGTGAAGGTAGCTATGCAATAACCATTACCACAATAAATCTAGGCCCCTGTAGTGTATGGGAATATATCATCACAAACATAACCTAAAGACAGGGGCTGTACACTAATACTGATGCATCACACATAGTATAAAGATGTGTAACAGTGGGGTTCATGCAGAGTTTCAATGACAGTCTGAGCATATCAACCATGGAATGTGCAGCATTGTTTCAGATACAGCAACATGGGTATATATGTTTGTAGACTCAAATAGTTATGGGAAGGCACACATATGAAGTACACGTCAGCAGGGTGATAACAAAAGGAGGTTTGTCCCCAGAACTGTATTTAGTGCTGAGGGTGAGGCATGTTCAGTACCATATTAAAATGACACAAGTAACACATGCAGGAATGGCAAACAACAAGGAAAAATATAATGCAGCAATCAGTGCTGGCTGATTAACAAAACTAAAAAAACATGTTGCAAATCTTGAAAATACCACTATATATAAATTAGCAAGTAAATCAAACATGGAAGCATGAAGATTGTCACATAGAGCACTGGTATTATCAATATGTGAACTAACATGTAAAACTGACAAATATGTACAACATATTACATTTTGAAAGTAGCCCCTTAGGTCAGATAAATGATCAGAAAAATCATGAGGTATCAGACATCTGAGAAACCAATAATAGATGGCACAGTCGTCATCTTTGCACAGGGTCAGAATAATGCAATAGGACACACATTGGATCAGCTGTGAGAGTTACTCTAACACAGTCTAGTGTGCCTATGCTGATAGCTCACACTGTGGTTATGGCTACTCCTGCCATGTCTGAAAATGCTTGACTTGCAGTGCTGCACTGAGGAGATGGATGTGATGACACCAGTATTTTGGGACACAGTGTGGGAAGAAGCAGTAGTGTGACATGACTGCTGGGTTCACAGCTGATTGACCAACAGCAGATGTTCATGTATATTGCAGCACAGACATTGATGTTCTAGGGACTTGTGTGGGTCCAAAGGGAGGGGGTCTGCCTCTCCCCACTGAATGTAATCTGCTGAATACAGGTAGGGTGTGTAATACCTGGTTCATACTACAGTACTGCTCTAGCACCACTGAAACAAGGCTTTCAACAGAGCATGCAACAGATAACACACTGTCATGCTGTGTGGCCAATGCTGCCATGCCCTCTCCATGCCTGCTCTCCTGACCTTCATGTAACACACAAACAGAACTGGTGTGCTACATGATCAGTGGCATAGGCAAGTGTATGCTAGTGAAAGTCATCTTTTGCTGTGAATGTTCATGTGCCTGTAACAGCAAGTGGACATTCTCTAATACACATTCATGCACATCAGCTAAACTCTAAACTGTTGTCCCATGGACAGTATCAGTCCCTTGTGGGGAACATTCACCATCAGTACCAGGCTCTACATTGGACAGCTGTTCAACATCAAGTCCGTCATCTGATGACCCCTGCATCATCAGAATGGCCAGCCACATTATCCTCCATATAGAAATCCACACTGAGAATCATTCGCCTATTCCCTTCTTGGACAGACAATGAACCCAATGCAGTGGCCTGTTTGTCATTGGACATACTAACAGAGTGAGACACATCACATCTAACTTCAGGATCAGCTGAGAGTCTGTTCAAGGAAGTGGATGTGCTGCAAAAAGAAACAGATGGCACATGTCATATACATTCAAAGAAGTCAAATGAGGCGGCACAGGACTGAAGTATTGAACAACTATATAACTATAATACCACCCAGTTGTGCTGATTGGGACCTGTCTGGTAAAGAAAGGCCAGTCCAGGGCTTAGAATAAGCATCCTCCTTGGTCATTTTGAATCTTTTTAAAGTTTTTTTTTTAAAGTTTTTAGCTTCTGGTATTTAGGCCCTGCATTTGAGCAGGTTTCTGCTTGTTTGTACTGAGCTGAACTGAGGCGGGCTACCAGCCACCACTCTGAGCTGAGATACTAGATGACTAGATGCTTCTGAGCTTCCAGAAAGATAAGCTGCCTGTTTTCTTTGCTATTTTTTACTATTTACTGCACTTTTGTATTGCCTGCAGCCTAGTTTTATACTGTATTTACTGTTTACTAAACTATACTGTCATACTCCAATTGCCTGCATTACTGTGATTGTTAAATCAAATTTTATTGCTGTTTTCAATGTTTACAAAGTTCTTTTTGCAATTTTCACTGTTTATTAAGTATCTACTGATATTTTTCAGTTTTAAAGCTATCTGTTTTTCTTGTTCTTGTTTTCCCACCACACATTGTTTAAACAACTGATCTGTTAGCTGTTTAAAACATTGCTTAGAGCCTCCTTGCTGATTTTCAGTGTTTTAAAAGTTTTTTAGTGGCTCACTGCTATTTTTTCTGCTGTGTTAAATATTCTCTAGTGTTTTTCACTAAAAGTAAAGTAACTAGTAGCTGTAACATAGCCCAGATACATATTTGGTGTTTCTGGGTCTGTTTGTAGTGGTATGTTTGTTCTGAGCATGTTTTCCAGGCCATCTTGGATTGGAAGGGGCCTATCTGCACTTTAGTGAGAGGATTGTGCTGACTGGGACCTATCTGGTAAAGTTAGGCCAGTCTAGGGCTTAGAATAAATATCCTTATTGGTTCTTTTGAATCTTTTTAAAGTTTTTTTTTTTAAGTGTTTAGCTTCTGGTTTATAAGCCCTGCATTTGAGTAGCCACCAAATTGTATTCCAAAGCTGGACAGTTCAATTCAGCAATTTTTCCCTAAAACCCAGGCAGAAATATCCATCCACTGAGCTCCTCCGTGATAAATTCTGAAAAGACACCCCTAGTGACAACAGTCTTCAACCTAGCATTATATACAGTTGGACTACCCTTGTTTTTCCTGCCAACCCTGTTAATTTGGGTCTCTTGAAACTTTGTAGAAATTGCCTCATGCACACCAACAACCCTCTACTAATAACTAACTCTAGTACAGAGTGCAAGAGATGTATCTACACCAAGAATCTTGAATCCATGCTCTCTCTCACTCAAAACAGTAACATGGAAAAGGTTGTCAACTCACCAACCACTACATATGCACATACTACCACTACTCATGAACACAGTATGCATCAAACATGAAAAACCACATATGCAGAGATTCTTTCGAAAAACTTACCAAAATGTCAGAGACCTCCAAAACACAAGACTGCTAAAACTAATGCAATCCCCGCAGCACTCATGACACATAGCAACACCAGTGTCTCATCCACCAAGTCCATAATGCGCAACACTCAAAAAACACATTTTCTTGACAATGGAGACTTAATAGTGAGACACATGGATTTCCCACTCACCAGGTTGGACAAAGAGAAAGTCACAGTCAGCTGCCTGTCTGGTGCCAGGATTCATCAGTTCATGCATGCACTCAGGTCTCGCAACAAGTACCATTATGACTCTGTCATAGTTCATGTTGGTGAACCACCCAGGATGTACCTCACTGGATTATATAAAGAGAGACATGGTTGAGCTCTCTGAGTATGAGTTCCAGGCAGATATGTCCCTAGCCTTCAGCTGCATACTACCCTCACCTAGAATGATGCCATAGTATAAACAAAAAATGATTGATTTCAATAATTGGCTTAGTTTTTGGTCTCAGTCAAAGGGAATCCAGTTCCTGTCAGTCTGGGAAGCTGTAACCGACAAATCTCTCTGCTTTGCCAGAGACAGCTTGCAAGTGGCACCTCTAGGCTTTCAGCTGCTGACAAAGGCTCTTGCCTCCCTATAGTGCCTTTTTTAGGCAAGATCTCAAAAACAACATTATGGACGTAAAATTAACCAATCAGAACAAAATAAGAGTCATGCTGCTAAATACTAGGAGCTTAAACCAAAAACAACATTCCCTGGAAGCACTTCTAACACTAGAAGATGTAGATGTCTGTGCAGTCACAGAAGCCTGGTTCAAGACTTAAGATAGTAGCCCAGCCTTGCAAGGAAACAATGACTTCCACACCTTTAGACCACAAAATGGACATGTGAAAACCAAAGGAGGTGATGTTTCCATCTATATTAGAGATAAATTCACCTCCTGTCTAGTTAGACTGGACAATTCCATGGAGTTACTCCAAGTCCAGGTTATGGTGGGTAAGACCCCCACTCTAGTCATATCCAGTTATAGATCCCCCTCCATGGGTCATGACACCCATGAAGCCTACTTGACCAAACTGGAGACTATCTAAATTTTACCAAACACACTGGTTATGGAAGATTTCAATTATCCCACCATCAAGTGGGAAAACTAGGTTAGCCCTAACTCGCTAGTGCAAAAGTTCCTTGACTTTGTTAATTCAAATGACCTGGAATAAATTGTCCATACCCCAACAATAGGAACGAACATTCTATATCTGGTTCTTGCCAACATGTCAGGCAGATGCACTGCCACAACTGTTGGACCCTCATTAGTTAAATCTGACCACAAATCAGCCACATTTGAGTTGACACTAACACCAGAACTCACAAAGGGTGAAATCAGACTAAAAACTTCACCAAGGCAAACTATACACTCCTAAGTGAAGGTATAAATGCATTTTAAGCCTCACGCCAAGCTGGAAGTGGTAACTACACTGAAGCTTACACTAAAGCCCGATACATTAACTTGCATAAGTGTATAAACTTGGCTGTAGCAGAAAGAATCAAAGCCAGACCCCCAAGTTAAAACAAGCTGTCATGATGGACATCCACCATCAACCAACTCTACAATACATGCAAAAAGTTGCTGTCCGAGATAACAAAGGTAAGGCCCCAAAAATGGAAAAGCACCCTCCTCAGCCTCAACAGGCAAACAGGACAACTTGTCAAATCCACCAAGGGCTCCTTTGAGAGAAACTTAACAAGTACAGCCATGGATAACCATAAGGCCTTTCAAAGCTACGTACATAGCCTACAATGTAGGACCCAAACATGTGCAGAACTAGTGGCCAATAGTATCACACATACTGACCACACAGAGATAGCAAACCTGCTAATAGATAGGTTTGGTGAAAAGTTCCCTTATCCCCTCCTATCTTATCAAAAACCTTCCCCCAAATTTCCCTCCCTACCCTACATATCTGAAGAGCAGTTCCTCAAAGACTTGTCCAAGGGAGAAAACACAGCCTCTATGGGATGAGATGACATCCCAGACTGTCTTCTGAACAGGTTAAAACATGAACTAGCTTCACCACTAAGTACCCTTTTCAGTCATAGCCTAACCATAGACTTAATTCCTGTGGAATGCATAACAACAGTTATTCCCCTCCACAAAGGTGGCCTAGCAACAGACCTGGGGAATTACACACCCATAAGCCTGACCAGCCTCATCTGTAAGGCCATCGAATATATCATTATAGGCCTCATAAATAAAGACATAGGTGACCTCCAAACCCTAGATCCTACCCAATTCAGCTCTGTCAGGGGAAGATCCTGCCTGTTAAATCTGGTAGATTTCTTTGAAAATGTAACCAGGGCCATTGACAAGGGCAAATCTGTACACACAGCATACCTGGACTTGGCAAAGGTTTTCGACATAATACAACATTCAGGCATTATCGATAAACTTATCAAACTGAATGTAAACCACTTTGTTGTAAGATGGGTTGCCAATTGCCTCAAAAAACAGACACACACTATTAGAGTGGGTGACTCCACATCAACCAGCATACCTATTATCAGTGGGGTGCCACAGGAGTCAGTGATGGGCACCCTACTGTTTGGTATATACTTCTCAGATGTTCATGTCAAAACTGAGAGGCTGTGGCTAACCAAGTTTGTAGACGACTGCAAACTAGGTGCAATCATTGAATCCTCAAATTATGTCAGTATACTCCAGAAGTGTCTCATGCAAACCAATGACTGGCATATTAGTCACGGTCTCAAACTGAATGCAAAAAAATGCATCATCATTCCCTTTAGCACAAACAATGTCCCTTCGCACTATCAAATCAACAACAATACCCTAATTACCCACTAAGTCGTAAGGGACCTGGGATCACAAGTTGACTGCGACCTTAGCTTTGATCGCCATGTGTCTACTGTAGTAAGGAAAGCTTTCTACATAGTGCACTTGATTAGTAAAGGCATCCCCTCAAGACCAAAAGTGGTTATAACCCCTCTATACTCGGCACTTATCCAGCCCACAACTGAGTATAACGCCCCATTTGGCATGTGCCGTACAAAGCAGCTGCAGCAATTGGAGAAACCTCAGAGGTTTTTAACAAAGAAAACCAAGGGGCTCCAGCATGTGCCTTACACAGACCAACAAAAGACCCTGTCACTATACTCCATATCTCAGTATAGTATATTTTGGATGAAATTTTGACAGTAATTTATTTACTATTACACCTCACATATGGAAGATTTATAGCTGTTTGGTAAATTATAGAAATTATAGATTAGATTTAACACATCTAGCATAGTTGTGGTGGACTTATGCCCATAGTGCTTAGGCCACAGATGACAATGCATTTCCCTGTTATCCACAAAGCTTCTAGAAAACCTCATACTGTATACTTAAATTAATAATGATATATTGATACATATATATATATATATATATATATATATATATATATATATATATATGTTACTTCTTAAGTTTACATTTTCGTAACATTCTTTCTTCATTTTAATAAATGTAATAATGTTATCATGGCTGAAATATACGTGAGTCTTGTAATCACAATGCAAGTACAAGACGTGCAAATCTGCAGTCCTTGCACTGTATCGTAGCTGTCAGGCTCGCACTGTTGGTGGAGTATTTAGCTGCACTTCTACTCACTTTACTTGTCTAGGTTTGAATCCCACAGTTGTACACTATTTCCTTATTGGCTATTTAGTATGCATTTCAAATGCAAACAAATGTTTTCTTGCAAGTTGCAAAAGGTAAACTTGGTGTGCATGCAGACATGTTTGTTTTATGCCTCTGATAAATTAGGATTTCATCGCTATTCACAGAGTTTCTGAAATATTCCTTTACACATGGATTTACTCATGGATATGACATATATATGTGTACTCATGATTAACTGTTAATCATTAGTCATGTGGTTAATATGATGTAGAAATTAGTAGAAACAATGACAGTATTGCACACAAACATGCATCTCCTTTGTGAGAATGCCGACATCACAAATAAATACCATAAATGATGTATGTTGGATATCTGAAAATTTGTAGCTGAGGGATAGAGCTGTAGGGAGTGTTATTACACATAGTCACAGTTACTTATTTTTAGAGGTCAAATCCAACCACAGAGATTACATATGTTATTGGCCAGCTCAGTTGTTCTTACACAGATTTGAATGACTTGCAGAAAATGTGTTATGAGAAGTAATGTTGTTCTACTCTATTATTCAGTCATGGTACATTTAGTTATGTTACGGATGTCAACATTTCATGTTGCACTCTGTAATTCTGAGATATGATATAAGTACAATGTCATGTTAAATGTTAGGGATTTTTATCTAAAGCACATAGCAGTGCTTCTAATTTACCTACACCTCTTATAATGTCATGTATATTGTGAATAACATTAACGTGTACATAATTTAAGTGAAATTTTGTCTGATGTGTTATTTATAGGTGTTTTTCTTACATTCAGTTTATGTGCTGTTTGATGATGCAGCCTAAATGAAACACATCTGTGTATTACATCTAAGTTTGGTGTGTGTGTTTGCACATTTGCTATATTGCTAATCAACTTGCATTTATGGCAGTGGGTCTTGGTGAATTATATATAGCCAGCCTATTCTATTACTGAACGGTTATTGGTTGACCTTCATTGGCATGTACTGCATGAATTCCACTGCTATTGCAGTCAGGTAAAACTGCACTCTGGTGGTTTAACACCACCTTGCATAGGCTTTTCTGGTACTATTATCCCACAAGCCATTCCTAGTTTTATTGTATTTTTGAATTGTTACATAGTATGATCATGATCATCAGTGCGTGTTTAATTACATGCAAATCTATCTGTAAGAGTAATACAAATATAGTCCATGACAGTGATATATTTTTAAGGAAACGTTATATGTCATATACATAAGTTCTACCTATTACATTGTTGTGCTTGTCACTGTGTACAGTTGTTCTAAAACATTCAAATTCCAATCTGAGTATATCATGCTGTGATGTTACCAATTAGACATGTTGTCTTTCTCATCTCATTTGCATACATATTTGAATCGTATCATTGATTGTTAACATTAATATATATTTACCACTCATATTTCAATCATAGTGTGCCAGATGAAATGCTAGTTGCACATAACACTGTTTTTTAATGTGACTTTTAATGTTATATTACTACCTCTACATAAATGTGTGTGACACACATTGAATAAAGACTAAGGACCAAACTTGAAAAGTACTGCTCTTAGTATAAGATCCTTGTTTTGGTGTAAGATTTATCTATAAACAGACTTCTGCCTGGAGCTACACTCCAAAAAAACTGCTGTCAGTGTAAGTGACCACTTACAATAGAACAATTTTTTGAAATTTGTCCCCATGCCTGCATAGTATCTCTTGAGATAATGTAATGCTACAGTGGCATGGCATGTTTCTCTTTCAAATTATTGACATATATCCTTGCCTGCTGTTGACATGTACATTTTACATGCATACAGCATGCTAATACAGCCAAACTTAATGAAAACATATGTCGGCTATGTTTACTCAATCAAGACCTTCTAATTTTATTAGCAAAATATGAATATTAGGACATTTAGAATTCTGCATACTCATTACATTACACTTTTTTTTATTATTGCACTTTTTTATCTTTTGTTATACAATATATACATAAATGTTATGGGCCAAATCTGGTGAATGTTACAATGGCACTACAAATGTACTGACTATAATGTTACTTGATCAAACATTACACTTGCTCTGTTTAATACATTCTGATGGTGTTACTTGCATGTCATATACTCTCTTTACAATTATGCATATCTGACATGATAATTAGATGTTGTAGATGTCTATCTGTAAGGTTGATTGTGTTATGTGACATGTCAATACATACTATAAGCAGTAGATAGCTGTTGCGATAGAGAAAGACTTGCCATCATTATTATGGTCAAATATATACCACTACTGAGTGAGTGACCTCTTTTCCAGGCCCTCCATCATGTTTCAATAACATGTATTGTGTATTGTGCAATATATAGTTTTGTATACTACACATATGTATATGACTAATGGTAGGTTTTGTTACAGGACTGTCATAGCAACACAATGTACAGTGATGCACAATGTACATGATGTCTACTTAAATAGATAAGTAATGAATATTTATTTTAATTGGCATATGCACTTATGTGAATGCCTTATCAATAATTGTGCTTTATTACAGAGATGTTTAGCATATGACTGTGAGTTAAGTTACACATTGTATTTTTAATGTATTAAGAATTGGATCTATGCCTAGCTTCAAATAATGTGTTATAGTTGTATAAGGTCAAACCATAGTGTAACATGTGTACTTTATATCAGAATTTTTGCTTATTCTTTTTGGTAAGTTAATACCTGTTGTGTATGTATAATGTTGTTCCTGTGCTGAAATGTGACAGAGCATGGGACCTGTGCTACTTCACCCACTGGACAAAGATGACAGTGTGCCTGACGACTGCCAACTGAGTCAGACTCATATGACTAGGAAGAGAACCACAATGGTGACAATGATAACAACCGACCAGGACCTGTACATGCCATTGTTCCTGCAGATCAGCATAGAAGATGTCCCTAACCATGCTAGCCTGAAGACCTTTGGGACCAGATCTGAGATGCAGTGAAAGACATGTTCCAGATGCAGATGAGGGGCCTGATGGGAAACTTTTTTTCATGGCATGGCATGAGTCAAAAAGGACTCCTTCCAGGAAATTGCTAGGAAGATTTTTCAAAATCCCAATCCCTCTGCACCACATTCTGCAGAGACCTCAACCTCATTACCACAATCAACAGAACATGCTGGAGGGACAGGTTCATAACCCAGAGACTGCCCATGGTATGGAAAAGATGTCCCATACATGTCAAGCAGAGCACCTCACTGGCCCTCTTCAAGAGAAATCTTGATGAGTAGATGGGAATAGAAAATTCACCCTGGGGATCACTCCAGTGGCTCTACTCGACAGAGGCACTGAGAACTAAAGTCAGATGGCATAATGCCAGGGTAATCCTATGGGCTAGGCTTGTAAAGGCCCCAGGGCCATTAGCCTAGTACACACCTACGAACCTATGAACCTATAATGCTCAATCCATTGAGTTGGCCCTCAAGAATATAAGCAATGTGTCATCCACTTATGCAATGTTGCCACCAAGGCATTTTCATTATTCAACTTTGCACAGTATAGGCACAGTTGTGCACATGTCCCATATTGCTGCCATGCTTTTTGGACATGCATTATGATGAACACTTCACATGTCAGGTCATATGTGGCTTTATCATACTGCTGCAATATGGCACTTGCATTACCATTATTATTTACATGACCATCACATGCTGTCATCACTGCATACATTGCTCCATATGGGCAGGGTTGTACTCCTTAAGTCAGCATGTGTATGCACTCATATGCATGCAGTGGAGCATACTATTGTTATGACAGATACACTATGGCCCTATACATGACATATATGACCATAATAGCATAATGTGAGTGGGACATAATTGTTCTGTCTGTGTGTAAATATTATCTTAATATTAACAACATACAATAAAATAGTTCTTTAACAAATGTATTAAGTTGTAATACATAGAAAGAACACAATGCAATACAGCACAATAGAGTCTTACCTCCTCCTCCTCCCATAACAATCTATGGCTCACAAACATAAATATCAAATGCTCCCAAGTTGTCCATCAATCTGATAAGACCTTCTCCCTTTATCCCATTCTTTTCTGACCTTAGTCTTCCTCTATCTGCATTTCTGTCCATACGG
>NC_056727.1:617099488-617139488 GCF_019279795.1 Protopterus annectens | reverse complement strand
TCCAAGATTCTTCAATTTACCCTCCATTTTTATTCATATAGGCCAAGTCATATTTGAGAATACTACTTCTTCATTGTTTTTCTACCTTGATCTCAGTCTATACATCAGTTTCCCATATTTGTATTTTATAAGACCTTTATGCAATTTACCACATCTCCCTCCCTCTCTCTCTCTCTTTCTGTCTCTCCTCTTCTCATTTTAGAATTTTAGGCAATAACATTTCCTCTAAATCACAATTTTTTTCTGCTGCGCCCCCTACTCCTGCTTCCTTTTGCCATTGCCTCATTACCTGCTTTATTGAAACCAAGCCCCCTGCATCAGCTGAAACTAAAGTCTAAAGTTGGGCCACTTTGCAAGCATTATGACTCCTTTTCTCCCACTGGCTTCATCAGAAACAAATTTTCTACATAACTGATACCCCTCACTTGCCATTTCTTTCAATGGACTGGATAACCTTAAATCTGAATTTTATGGTTATTCCATGACACAACAAATAGCAATCCAAAAATCAGCTTAGTGTTTCCTAATAATATACTAATAAACATATCCACAATCTCATTTGCCTTGATTTGTCCACCCCTAGCTTCTGAGCTCTTGTCTTGACACTGGAGGTCCTGCAAACAGACTATCGCTGTATCAGCTGTTAATGCAAGCCAATTGAAATCTAACATTCCGCAGCCTCCCATTTCCTGGCCAAATGTAACATCCTTCTAGCAATATTACTACCCTTTTCATTCCATACACACTTGTCACACAAGCTTTAGATCTTCACCAACCAAGTATTCTCATTTCCATTTAATGGAAGAGGTCTACAAGTCTATAATACTCTTGGGAAGGCAATTATCTGCATTATATTGACTCTGTAAAGTTAGACTCTAGACTCTGCTTGACAATTTCTTAAATAAAAAAGTAATCTGCTTATACCATTCATAGCAGTTTATGTTTATTAAAGCCTGTTGGGATTTCTCCATCTTCAGTCCCAAATACTTGGTCACTGTTCTATTCAGTATCCATTGTTCTGCAACTGAACCTATAATCCTTCTCATCTTGGAAAGTTTTATCCCAGTTACACTCTATTGCCTAAACTGTCTTAAATTGCTCAAAAAATTCTATAACTCTTGACAAGATCAAATGTCACTTATTAGTAGCTAACTTACAGTTATTTGTCAACATGTAAAAGAATGTCCTTTGCCAGGAAATGGTCTGCAGGAAGTGATGAATCTGTTGTGCCAAAGTCTGTATGGTCAAAATAAATAAATCTAGAGATGAAGACCATCCTTGTTTAGTTCCCTTAGTAATATTTATGTCTTTAGTTAACTACACATTAATCACTAATTGCGTTTACAGTTCCTATATAATGCAGATATCTAATTCAAAAAATGGTATCAAAACCCTGTTCTTTCAAAACCTTAAATAGGAACACCTACTCAACTGAATCAATTTTTTTAATATAAAAAATATAATACTGGGTCTAGGCCATCCTTTCTTCTCTGCTTGTCCCAAAAAGTACACTAACACCCACTAGTTATTCTCTGTTATATGTTTGTTCACAACTCCTCTCTTTATTAGGCTTCATAGATGTGTCTGCAACCTCTTTGCTAATAATGCTGCTAGAATTTTAGCATCCACATTAAATAGTGATATGGGTGTATAATTTTCTGGGAACCATCTATCTTGGTCACCTTTTAGAAGTAATACCACCAAAGACCTATTAAAAGAAATTGGCACAACCCCTTCTTCAGCACCCCTGTTAAACAAGATGGACGAATGCCTTACCAATACTTCACGAAACCTTTTGTACAACTCTGTTGACAATGCATCCTTTTATGGGATGTCCCTAATTTTAAACATCTTGCTATATCCACAATCTCCAAATCCATCATATCATGATCCAAAGCTTCACTTGTCTCCATTGTCAGTCTTTGCCTTTTTAAATGAAATGATTCTAAATATAGTTGATACTCTCTAAAACGTTCACTTCTAGAGGTGTATACATATTCCAAAACATATTGTTTATTTCCACAATGTCCCTTCCCTATGCTAGAATAATGTTACTGTCTATCTACCTTTATTTTATTCTTGTAGCTAATCATTTACCTGATTTCCTTCCCTTATTCTACCAAAAGTCCAAAGCCCTTCCCACAATGTCTCCGTTAAAGGTCCATTTAAGAGCATACCAACAAGGGTATTATATCACTCTCTACATCCCATTCATTACATTGTAATACCTCTTTCACTCTGTGTAACCCTTCCAAGTATCTTTGACATGTTATCCAGTGCCAGGATTTCCATCTCCATCTCACATTATGAACCAGTCCTTGAGGATCAGCAAGGTCATAATTACATGAGCATAGTCTAAGAGTCATCTTTCACCTTTCAATACATCCTTTACTTGCATCAACCCCTTTCCCCTCATAGTCTACTAGCCTGTTTCCTTTCATTTCTAGAAAAAAAGTATACCCTTTATTTTCAAGGTGTTGCCATCTCCATACAGCTACTCATCCATTCCTGGGATAACATTGAGTAACTATTTTCAGTGTTTTGGCATTATTTTCCCAAAATCCATACCTTCTGTTCTAATCCCAGTCTGCTACCAGACTGAAATCTCCTACTGTAATTTCTCTTTCACAATATTGTAGTACTCTATGCCATTGTTCATAAAAATATTTAAATACATCAGGAGTAACGAAATTAGGACCATATATCTTTCATTTTTTTATTATTATTTTAAACAAGAAACAAATGTATTAAATTATTACATATGACACTGGCAATCTTACATTTATATAAATGAAAATAAACCATACCAACACAATTTTAGTAACAAACATTATACATTACAAACCATGCTGACACAACTGTATCTGCAAACATTATACATCATTTATAATATATCCAGTCATTGTCAGTCAAACATTACGTAGCTCATTCAAATCCTGCTTTCTTTTAAACCTTGTTCCTCCCCTGCATGTATTGATCCCACAATTCCCATTTTTCCTATGTAATTTGCTCCTACCATTTTCTAAAGATCCCAGTTCCAGTTGCTTTATTTCTGATACTATTTTTGCTACTTATAGCAAAATTGGTTTAGACTTTGATTTCCATTTTCTTGTAATTGCTTTTTTTTGGCAGCCATCATAATTAGACTCAGCAAGGCCTTACTATGTCTTGGCAATTCTGATTCTGTATCATAGCTCAAAAAAAATCACTTCCTTAGTTACACCAATTTTCTCAGCCAGTATCTTCAACAGAGCAATCTGCAGGGAATCTTTAAAGTCTGCCAACTCATTACACTACCAGAAAATATGTCCCAAGTTATGTCCTTCTTCCCCTTCACACTTCCACACCAACATTTGTTGTCTACCTGAGGAAAAATTCTTTGGAGTCTACTTGGGGTATAAAAATACCTATGTAAACACTTCCAAGCAAAGATCCTAAATCTTCTAGACTTTGTTGCATATTTGTGAGACATACATATATCCCCCATTGTTTCTTTTTGAATTGCTTATCCAATCTCTCTTCCCAGTCCTTTCTAACTTCCTCTAATTGATTCATATAGTTATCATGCAAACTTTTATATGTTATACTAATTATTCCTTCCTTAATGGCAATTTCTGTTCTAGATGCTACTAAAAACTCTTCCAGTACGGGTCTTTCATTTAGGACTCCCCTATTTCTTTCTCTTTGCCCATACTCTGATATCAATCCTTGATAGGAAAGGCAAACTCTAACATGTAGTACAAATAAGTTCTTGGAGTATTCCCATTCTATTACTTTTTCCTCTCTAATTATTAGCTCCCAATACCTTGGTTTCATTGCCAGTTTTCTCCAATAAATTCTAGCCCCCTCTTGCCTATTGTGTGTATAGCCCTAATTGCAGTCATCCCTATTAGCAAAATCTCCTTTCTCCATTCCCATGTTGGCTTGGTTATTAGAATACATTGTAGAATTTAATATTCTGTATGATTATTGTTATTTCCTTAAAGGTCTGCATCCAAAATCCCAGTCTGTCCTTGTTTCTTGAGCTCTCCACCCATTTTTATCATCATCTCTTTCCACTTTGAATTGTAGTTTTCTGTTTGTGCTATGTATAGGAGCATTAACTGTGTTGCCCTAAAATACCCCTTCAAATCTGGTAATCCCAATCTGCCTTGTTCTATTGGATGAATAAGTTTATCCCACTTCACTCTTGCCATCTTCCCCTCCCAGATAAAAAACCTTCAGCTCTTTATTGATTGCTCTCTAGAATTTCTCCTCTAGTTGATAAAAATATGCTTAACCTGTGTATAAGACTAAAGGGCCTAGAAACATTTTAACTGCTAGTGTCTTACTATTGATATCTATATAACATAGCTTCCATTTTCTCATTTTTTTGTTTAGTCTTTTTCCATATATCCTTAGCTGCCACACTGGAATCATTTTTAATCCCATACTCTTAAATACTTCATTTTATCATGTCACCATAAATACAGATATTGCTGAACCAATTCATGTGTGGGTACATAATTTACTTCTATTGCCTTTGTTGTAGCGGGTCTACTTTTAGTTTAGCAAATGATAAGATGATCAAACGTTGTTAGTTCGAACACTAAATGCCAATCCGTCAAAAGAGTGAACTTCCAGAACAGCAAAGTTTTTCCCAGGGAAAGAAATCGCTGGGCTGGCCATCCGGGTTGTGCAGTTTCCTTCACTGTAGTGCAATCTTGGAGTTGGTATATCTAAGTAGGGTGGATATGTGTCTCTGGGGGGGGGTGAAGCCCCCCCACTTCATTTAGTGTTTTTTCTTTTTTTTTTTTTTTTTTTTTTTGGGAACAGCGAATTTTTTTCTCTGGGGAAAAAAAATTGCTGTTCTGTTTTTTCGCTGTTTTGAGTTTTCACGCTTTAGGGGTCGATATAACAACGTTCCATCATCTGATCATTCGTAGTTATAATACAGACGCGTTGTAGCCTCATTAATTTTGTATCCTGAAAAGATCTGAAACTGTCTCAGTATATTCCACAATACTGTCAAGATCTGCTATCACCCATCTTTGCTCAATCTTCTCATAACCACTTTACCGCTACTGCCAAGCCCCTTCTTTACAAAATAATTACTTCTCTCATTTGCTCTGCATTTACCAAACTGCATTCCACTACTTCCCAATCTCTTCCTCCAAGTTTCAAATCCTTTTCCTCTTCAGTTTTCCTTCCTGCGTCATTATAATATCTGTTGTAATTTTCTTAAGTTTATGTCTGATTCTTTCCTTTTTGATTGGATCGCATATTCCACTGCATTCCAAGTAACCACATTTAATACCTACATCCCCACATCTGTATCCTCTCCTTCCTTCATGCTATTTGCCTCACTTTTTTCCTGGGCTAGGTCTATCCAGATGCTTGGATCACTTGGATTCATCTTGGATCTACGCTCAGCTCATAGGTTTGAAGTGGTGCTAGGAGCTGTACTTGTGATAATCCCAGGGAGAGGACAGAGATAACTCCACTGTTCTTACTCCTTCATTACTGTTAAAAGAAAAATGTACCTACCCCCAAAAAGTCATACCCTCACTTAACTGTAAATAATCCCAAACAGTCTACAACCCATTTTACTTTCTAACTTCTTTTTAATAATATCTTCCCATTATCATGCCTCTCTATGGATAAATGTGCCTTATTGTCAATAGCTATAATGCATTCACCTCAGAAAAAAATTCAGACAAAGTATAAGTACATAAGTTCAGAGGTAATTACTAGGCTAGCTGCCCTTGCAGAGCATTTTAAGTCTAGCCAGTTTCCTTTTTTTGTGCCTGAAATAACCTCTTCTATTTGGTGTTATATTGGCCTTACACATCCCATTGCTGACAATTATATATTATCCCTAGTGAGAAATACTGAGATCATACCACACATAATTTGAGGGGACCCACACATGGGATAAAGCATTTAGGAGCTGTCTCTATCTATTAGTAGTACAGAGGGCAGGTCTGGAGTAAATTCTCTAGCACTCTTCCATAGATCCACTTGGATTTGAATATGGACAGAGATTATCTTTGTTTTACTAGGATGTGGAGTCTGTTGCAGAGCAGTGGTATCCTCTGCAAGATATACCTGTCCTTCCAAACCATTCTGTTGATGATGCAGAAGAGGTCTAGATCACTGGGCTGAGTATTTGTGATGACATTTGACTTGGTGATAGGCAGCAGGTTCATCAGTATTGGTCAGTGAATGTCTTGTATGCCAGACATAGTTCACCACTTAGTAGTCTGTAGCATGCAAACTATAATGACAGGGGCTTTGAGTCTGTCCATGTAGGACATGTTGTTTAGGCCTTGTATCCTTTTAATAAGGTACCTCTGTTGGCATTCCAGCTGTTGCATGTGTCTCGATAGATACATGTCAAAATAGTCTAACGAGGGCTGAGTAAAGAGGTACAATGACATCTCTAGATAGGGTCTATATTAGAACATCAAAGTTTCAAAACTTCAAATGTCCTAATATCGACCCCTATTCAGTGAAAGCTGAAAATATCGAAGCAACAGAAAACCAAATTTTTTCCTAGGGAAAGAATTCGGTTGCCCATTTCTGTTGCTTCAGTATTTTCAGTGCTGTGGTGGAAAGTTATGGGTTGGATTCAGGTAAGTGTGCAATTGAGTGCGGGTTAGGTTAGTTAGGGTTAGAGTGCGATTGTGTAGACGTGAGGGTTAGGACGGGTGAGGTGAGTGTGTGATAGTGATGGACCTTAGGGTTAGTGTTTGGGTTAAGGTAAGTGGATAGTTGGTGTGTGTATAGTTTAGTGTAAGGTTAGGTGTAAGATTTTAGGTGTATGTGTGTGGATTGCTGTTTGTTTGGTGTGCTTGTGTTGTGTGTATATGTTTTGGAACAGCAAATTTTTTCCCTAGGAAAAGATTTGCTGTTCTGTATGTTCGATGTTTTCAGCTTTCGCTGAACAGGGGTCGATATTAGAACATTCGAAGTTTTGAAACTTCAATGTTTTAATATAGACCCCTCTAGATGTAGTCACAATCCCTTTGTTTAAAAGCTGTGCAATATTCAAAGACTTCCTAATGAAAGTGGATATATATTGGCTGAAGGTTAAGTCTCTGTCCATAAGTTCCCAGCTCCTGAACAACTTGCCCAACTCTCAGGGATGTTTTGTCAATGTGGTAGTTCCCCAGGATGGATGACTTCCAGAAGGATAAAATAATGCACTTTTTGCCATTTAGTTTCAGTCCATTATTCTGTCACCAGTTATTTGTTTTGGGACAAACCTTTTGCAGATTGCTAAATCATTTGGGGATTCAAAAATTGTTCCTAGCTTGCAATCATCTGCAGAATTAGACAGACAGAGCTTTTAGTATTGGCTTTTACTTCAGAGAAGTAGCTACCAAACAGGAGAGGACCCTGCACTGAAACCTGGGGGTTCCACTAGTGACTGGTCTCTTTGTGGTGGAAGCTTCCACTATTTTGATTTCCTTCATCCTATGTGCAAACCATCTGGCAACCCAGGGGGTAACATAGGGGTTTATTCCCAGTTGATTTAGCTTTTCTTCTGTGCCTAAGTGGGGGACTGTGTCAAAAGCATTGGCCTTGGCCAGTATGAGGTATGTTGTGTATAATGTTTCACCTTCATCCTTTGATATGGGGACCTTTGCAAAGAAGTCAACCAGGTTGAGTAAGCATGATCTGTCCTTGATGAATCGAAAATGAGATAAGTCCAGTGTTCACTGTGTCCTTACTGATTAGTGATATGATAATCATTTCCATGGCTTTGCATATGAAGCTGGTCAGTCTTAAGGATGTGTAATTGCCCATGTCTATAAAAGGTCCTCCCTTATGCAGGAGAATGATTGTAGTGCTTCTCTATTCACTCGGTACCAAATTGAGGCTGAACAATGTTGTTGGGAAGTTGCTAAATCATTCTTCATGTTATTTAAACTGCATCCAGTTATATTTTCAGGATCAATTAATGCAATATTTTTAGTGTTTGATAGCTCTTTTGGGAGTTGAAAAGCCAAAAACAAACAAGACACTTCATGAGCTAATTTCAGTTTTCTTAGCTTATGGTACTGGATGCTACATGAGCTAATTTCAGTTCTCTTTCAGGACTTGGTCTTGTGTGATAGCTGGAGATAAGTTGGGTTCAGGTATATCTTGTGGATTAGATATAGGGAAGAGAGGGATAAAATTTGAGCTGAATTTGTCAGTCAGTAGGTTAGCTATATCTTCAGTCTCATCTCATCTTCTCAATATAGGTAATTTTGTTCACAATCAGCTTTGTGCATCACTGCATTGTGCTTATGTAATTATGAACACAAGTACAAAGGCTTGTGATTGTCTCTGGCTTCAGTGGGTATTTTAGCCTCCAACTTAACTTTGATGGATTTTATTAGGCTCCTGATTTGTTTATTTTAGTGATGAGAGATATATCATTCAGGGGATTACTGCTCTTACTTTTGGTAAAAATTCTCTTGCTTTCATTATAAAGCTTGTTGATATTATTATTTTTTACCAAGGGGCTTGTTACTAACTCCATCAGCATTTGCACATGTTCCGTCTATGCAGCTGTTTATATGTTGGTATAGTGTGGGGGGTGTACGTCTCCACATATTCAGTGGGGTTAGTTGGGTTTGGTGAGGATCTGAAGTTTGCAGATCCTGCCTCTTAAACCTGGTCAATTTCTTTGAAACAGTCACCAAGGCCATTGACAAGGGGAAGGTGGTCCACACAGCCTACCTGGACCTCGCAAAAGCCTTCGATACAATACCCCACTCAGGCATTATAGATAAGCTCACCAGCTTAAATATAAACCCCTATGTCACTAGATGGGTTGCAAACTGGCTCAAGGACAGAACCCACATGGTTAGAATTGCTGGAGCCATGTCAGACTCCAAACCAGTTACAAGTGGCATCCCACAAGGCTCAGTCCTGGGACCTCTCTTGTTTGGTATATATTTCTCGGAGGTACAGGCCAACATGGAAGGACTGTGGCTGACCAAGTTCGCAGATGACTGCAAACTGGGCGCCATAATCGACTCTCCAGCCGACACAAGCATCCTCCAAAAGGGCCTCATAGAAACAGACAACTGGTGCCAGAGCCATGGCCTCAAGCTAAACACCAAAAAGTGTATAGTCACCCCCTTTGGCAAAAACAAAGTGCCCACAAATTACCACATAGGTGGTAATCCATTAAGTATAGAAGAAGTAATTAGGGACCTGGGGACGCAAATTGATAGCAATCTCTCATTTGACAACCACGTGGTCAAAGTGGTTAGAAAAATATTTTATATAGCCCACCTAATCATGAAGGGATTCACATCTAGATCAGGGGAGGTAATCGTGCCTCTTTACTCATCCCTCATCAGGCCCATATTTGAGTACAATACCCCTTTTGGGATGTACCTTACCAGACACCTGCAGCAACTGGAAAGATCCCAAAAGTACCTCACCAAGAGGATCAAAGGGCTCAAACAGATGCCATATGCTGCCCGGTTAAAGAAACTCCAGCTCTACTCAGTGGCATACCGCCTGCTCAGAAGCGATCTGTGCCTGACGTATAAAGCCATGTCCAACCCGGAATTAATGGACATGCTGCACCTCAGAAAATCCAAATCCCTTTGAGCTACACACTCGAAAGACTTGAACCTCAGCACTGAAATAAATAGGACATGCTGGAGGGACAGATTCATAACCCAGTGGCTCCCTTCACTCTGGAATAAAATCCCAGTCCAGGTTAGGCAGAGTCCCTCATTGACTCTCTTCAAGAGGAATCTTGATGAGTGGATGGGAGATCATAGGTTTACCCCAGGTATCACTTCTGTGTCACTGTTAGACAGAGGCACAGTATACTAACCTCGAAAAAGGGCATAGCAAAATTAATTTAAAATGGGTGGCGAAAGCCAAACACACTCTGGTTAGGCTTATAAATGCCCTAGGGCAGATAGCCTAGTATGAACCTATGAACCTATGAACCTATTGTATCATGTCGGAACAGGTAGTTTGTTTTAGAGAAATGTCTACAGGTTCCTTGGATTGAAGGAGTTTCTGGACTCAATTTTATTTCAAAGGAGATATCTTTTTGGTCAGACCTAACAAGTGAAGAAGATTTACAAGGAATGGTGCAAAATGCCTCCATATTAGTATCCCAACTACCATCCTATATTACTATCCCAGCTATCCCCCATAAACCTCAAAGTTACTATTTATTTATTTACTTATTTGCAGTTTGTTTGTCAGGATAGTCCAATTGGGCCACAAGGAGGCCATTTTCAATGGAGTCCTGGGGAGAAAAGCTCCAGAAAAATACGAATACATAGTACACATTGCACATATACATTACAGATTATCTCATAGGAATACAAAGTAAATATGATAAGAAAAGAGTAACAATGATAGAATACATCACTATAGTTTGTAAAACAGCAATAAAAAAAACACTTTTTTTTTACACAAAAATAGCAGCATAGGGTAACTGTTAAATAGTCGGTCAAATAGCTCAATAGAGCTGTGGAATTATAGGAGGCAGTGATGGCGTATTTAGTTCTAGGACAGTAGGAAGTGGTATTATAAGGATTAGGTAGGATGGGAACAGGAGCACTTCCATTGTGAACTTAGGTGTGAGTGCAGCAAGGTTTTAAATGAGGAGAGACTGCTGGTGATGTGGAGAGGAGATGGTAGAGAATTCCAGAGGTCTGCAAGAGAAAAGGACTTTAGGTGATTCCCAGATGGCCATGTGGGTTTGTGCAATTTAATTAGTTTTTGGGAATTAGATCTTAGAAGTCGTTCTGTTTCATACATTTCAAAGGTAGTGGCTAGGGAGGGACAAAGAGAGGGGTTGTAAATTAGTTTGTGTGCTTGGATGAGTTGGGTATAAGTGAGGAGATTAGGTAGCTCAAGCCAGTTTAGTTGGTGAAGAGAATTACAGTGGTTAGAAATGGCTCTGTGACCTGCTGCAAATTTTGATAGCTTGTTATAGCAAGAGGACAGTTTTGTTTTGAGAGAGAATTGCAGGTTGGTAAGGATAGATGCACACCATATAGGACGGATGGGATGAGATAAGTATTGACTAGTATTAGCCTAGTGGAAGGAGAGATATAACGATTATGGCGGTATAGCATACCAAGTTTTTTGTATTTTTTTTTTTTACATTTATTTGTAAATGTTTGTCGAATTTTAGTTGATCATCTATGAGTACTCCTAATAGTTTAGTGTCAGAGACTATTTCTAGGGGAGTATTATTTTTGCTGGTAATTATAAATGAGTGTTTATCTAGGGAGGAGGTTTTGGAGGTGGTGAATAACATAAGTTTAATTTTGGTTGTATTAAGAGCCAGATGGTTGTCTAGCATCCACTGCTCAGTACAGGAGAAGGTGCTTTGGATAAGCTTATTTAGAGTTGGAATAGAAGGGGAGGAGCAGATAATGGTAGAATCATCTGCATATTGGATGAGGCTGGAGTTTGGAATGGCTTGGCAGAAGTCGTTAATGAATATGTTGAATAGTAGAGGGCCTAAAATGGAACCTTGGGGGACACCTGTGGGAGTATTAAGGAAGGATGAAGTGGCCTTATTCCATTTGACTGCTTGTTGTCTGGTTATGAGGTACGTGGAGAACCACTTGGTACAGGAAGGGATAGGTTTAGTTTGGAGAGTTTATTAAGAAGCAGGTTGTGGGAAATAGTGTCAAATGCCTTGGAGAGGTCGAGGAGAAGGGTGGACATGAAATGGCTGGAATCATGAGTTTGTTAATTGTTTCAAGGAAGGAGAACAGAGCAGTGGAGGTGCTATGACCAGGTCTAAATCCATGCTGTGTGGGGGTAAGAAGCTGGCTGTTGATGAGATAGGGTAAGAGTTGTTAGTGGATACATTTTTCAAGAAGCTTAGAGATAGGGGATAAGATAGCAATAGGGCAGAAGTTTGGAATGTCATTATTGTTACCTCCTTTATGTAGAGGAATAATAAAGGCTTTCTTCCAAAGGTGGGGGACCTGGCTTTCTGAGATAGACCGATTAATTAGTATGCCGATAGGGAGAGCAATGGCTTCTGTGACTACTTTTAGGAAGTAGGAGGGAATTTCATCAGGGGCATTGGAACCAGGTTTTAATTTTAGGAGAAGTTTTTTTATGGTGGATGTAGAGATGGGATTGATAGAGAAAGGTGGAGGTTGGGGGCAAGGGATGCTAGGGGAGGAAGGGATGGGTGCACGCTGCAGAGGGGTTGTAGAGGTGGTGGTGGTGGTGGTGAAGGATGATGTTAGCTTGCTTATGGACTCTGAGAAGAAAGAGTTAAATTGGGTGGCTAAGTCTATGTCAGAGGCATCTGGGTTGGGGCAAGGGATTTTTTTTTTCTGGGTTGAGGAGAGATGATATTCTTTTCCAAAATAGTTTGGGACTGGTGTTGTGGTTGGTTTGGAGAGTAGAGAAATACGCTTTGTGGTCTGAGGTAATAAGTTTTTTGACTTTATTTCTTAGTATTTTATATTTTTTAGGGTGATAGTGGTTTTATTTTTATGGTAATATATCCAGGCTTTGTCACGGAGTCGCATGGTAGCTAAGGTGTTTTTGGTTAACTTGGGTACAGGGTTACTTTTTATATGTTTTGTTTTTAGAGGGGCAAAGGAGTTGAGCAGATTTGTGAAAGTAGAGTTAAAGTAGGAGAGAGCATTATCTAGGGGAAGAGTCTTTAATGGGTTCCACTTTGTGCTTTTTAGTGCATTTGAGAAAGTTTCAGAATTTAAGTTCTTTAGGCAGCGAGTGGAAATATAGGTGTGAGTTAGTTGTATGAAAGAGGGGAGACGGTGGGCAAAAGTGGGGAAGTGGTCAGCTAGTGGGTCTGGGAGAATACCACTATCAGAGATATAGTAAGGATGGGATACTAGAATTCAGTCTATTGTACTTTGAGTAATGGAGTTCTTGGAAGGTCTGGTAGTGGAATTGATTTGTTGTGTAAAGTTATATAAGTTAATATTGAGTGAGTTAGTGGGAGATTGGATTGTGGCCCAGTTTATGTTCACGTCTCCCAGGATTATGGCTTCATGAGTAATGTTGGTAGAGACCCAGGAGAGAATATCTTCAAGAGATGAGATATTGTCTCCAGGGGGAATATAGAGGGAGAGAACAAATATGATTTTATGCTTGTTTAGGTGGAGTAGGGCTGGTATTATTTCTGCCTTGCCAAATAAACAATTTAAATTATGCACAATCTAATAGAAGAAACAATTACTAATCATTGGCTATTCACAATACATTCTAAACACATTGTTATGTCAGTCTTTCAGAATACCCATCCAACATATGCCTTGGCCACAAAAGAAAAACAGATCCTTATATAATTGCAACATGGCATACAAAGTACTTCAGTTCCTAAAAATAAAAGCATGGATAAAAGGAAGACTATCTATTTACCTGTCTAATGCATTAGGTTTTCACTTTTTAGTCATTTTGCTAAGCCATTCCTTTTTACATTTTTACTGCTTAAAGTACCAGATCGTTCATATGACTTGCCGATCTCACCATGCACCTTCTAATGTATCTCATCATATCATTATGCATCGTTTTCTAAAGGGGATTGTTTTTTGGACAAGCCTGAACTGTAATCCTCTTCTGATTTTTTTAAAACAATTTGCCCCCATTCCTCTAGCCTTTGAATTTCAGATCAGAAGTGTGACAATGGTCAGTATGCTCAAGTATCTCAGGCAATTCATAGGACTGATATACACACTGGACTCCAGAAGAATGTGTTTGTTATTCAGCTATATCTTCTCCTCCACACTGAGGCACAACATCAGTCTTTAATGGTTCCACTTCCAAGTCTTGCTCCTTCCCCCTTCATTGATTAACATGCTAGTCCATCTCAAGCTGGGGTGATACATCCACTGACATAGTCCACCCTCTTTGCTCACATTGTGGGGAAGTGACTAGAAAAGATGGGTAGGGCTTACCTCTGGTGGAGGAAATTTTGTGCATTAGCTGGATTTGACAAACATTTCCTCTAACCACCAACTGCCAGCATCAGTTCTGAAGGGTCAGCTACCCACCAGACAAGGGATGCATGTTTCAGATCCCTCTGGATATCTGCAGATGCTGTTCATTTCAAATAAAGAACCTTAAAATAGTCTAAAAAGTCTCCTATAATTAAGCCCTATGTGTGCAGGCCATGTAACAGGTAAGTATTATTCAAAACCCAATCTTTTGCAGCATATGACTGTAGTTTTATAATTAAATGTTGAGGCATTTGGCATTTTCACATTTCCCCCCACTATATGTTTACAGTCCACTTCTCAATCCATATCAGTGGAGGCACTAAAACAGGAAGAAATGTGTTACTGAAAAGGACAGCAGATCTTTATCTTCCACCATTTAGAGTATACCTGACAATCAAATGTTTCTCCATTTTTGCCAGTCCTCCAGATCATCAAATTTATTATGTGAGAGAGAGATTTCTGACAACAGATACACAATGCATTTTTGTTGTTGCCCTGTCTTCTCAATTGTTTTTAAATAATCTTGAACCTCAGAATTTCAGCTTGTATGTGGTAAATACTATTTTAATGCTTGTGTATTCAGTCTTGCAGCCCTGTAGTTTCAACAGATACCATCTGTAACATTTCTAACATTTGTGCCATGATTTGCTTTTTGGAAAACTGCAATGGGGCATCTCAGGTTCAGCTTTTGCCTCCGTGTTTTCCATTATAGCCACATTGAACTTGGAGCTAAAAACACCCTTGAGAGTAGGCAGAGTAGAAGAAATCTAATTCTGCATGTCAAACTGCCATCCACACTCTGCTGATAATATGTTTTAGTTTGGTGACAACCTGCATTTGAAACAGTAACATTGTGCAAGGGCAGTTTTAAAAGCTTTCATTTTGGGGAGTTAATAATATAATACACTATTACCTTTGATATTATTATCCTGTGCAAAAACACTTTTAATGAATTCTGTCGTGAAGAAAATGTCAAAACTAGATCATTACTATACAACATGAATTTTATAGAGAAATCATTAATCTTCATTGGAACTATGTATATTGCATTTTGCATTGCCAGCAGCACCAGATTAAGCACTAAAATAAACAAAAATTGGTGAGAGAGGACAGCCATAATGCATTTGCCTAATTTGTTCTTTAATGTATTTCTCATGTCCATTTATTCTAGCATGATATGAAGTCCTTGTGAATATAGCCTTCACTATGTTCTGTATAAATGAAGGCATTATGGAATTTTTAAAATTATCATGTATAAAGTCTTAAAGGTATCCACAGAACAAAAAGTAATGACTATGCCCCTAGAACGATATTGTATGCTAGCATTAAGTATGATTAGCTATGGTCACATTCCTCAAAGAACTAAAACCTAGCTGATTTGCATGGATAAAATGATTTAGTAAAGGAGCAAAAGAGTTATTAACAAATCTAATGCAGATCTTATAATCACAATTTAGAGGAGCAATTGGTCAATACATTTTCATCCAAGGACAAATCCTGTTATAAGTTTGGAATCATGATTACTTTTACTAAATAAATATTGGGTTCATTAGTCCACCAGAATCGCCTAAGAACTCCATCAGCTCAGACAAAACTGAAGCTAACAAATCTATATACTTCTAATACAACTCAGTAGGGAGTGGGTTAATGCCAGGTGCCATAATATGTAAGTATTATAAGTATGCAAAGGATACTCTCTATTAGCAGGCCAAGCTGATGTTGGCAAATGCATTTTTTAAATCAACAAAAACTTGCACTGTTGAATCTCTTAAACCAAATGCATGAAAAAGTACAACACTCTAAGGTGACCTGCACTGGCATAGTTCTGTGACACAAAGGGAGAAAACCTTGATTATTACTTCAGTAAAGTAAGTTGGGCTAGCAGTTCAGGGAGCAGCAGATATCAGCTCTCCTGTCCTGTGGAGAGGAACACAGTCTGACCTGCTCTAGAGCTGACCCAACCGGAGTGTCGGGATCAATCATGCAGCACTATGGGTCAGGATGACGACCATGCTGCATTTTATTTGGGTGAATGTCTTTACAGGGGCAGCACACATATGTACTCTCAGGAAGCAGCAATTGTGGAAGTCACTGGTACCATGTGGACAGGTTAGTATGGGTGGGTCTTATATGATGGCCTCTACTCCTGATATCCAACTCTCACCTTTGAATTGAATAAATCGGCTTACTAGCTCTCATCATGATTGCAGAATGCATATTAGGTGAGATTGCAGTTGGTGAATGAATGGACAAGCTCTCACCATGATGAAGAAAGTATGGACCAACTTGATGTCAAGAGTAGTGTTTGAAGGCAGTCAGAGTGGGGGTCTAAAAAGATTATCTTGATTCCATATTTTGGGGACAAATCTGGTCTATACAGGCCGTATTATAGTAAGGAGTGGTTAGAGATATTAGGTTATACTTAACATTATACTTAATGTATACATCTTAACATTCAGGTTGATAAGCTAGATGAGTCTGTAGTTCAAGACCAGTTCAAGATCTTTCACCACTTTCAGCATGGCCACAATATGAGAGACTTTAGATGCATCAGGAATAACTCAACCCTCCCCCCATGAATATTTCTAAGCCTAGATAAAGCTGTCATGTCTGGAAGTAGCTGGCTCTTCTAACATTGATAAATGTCAATGATTTTCATATCCAGATCTGGAACTTTCATTTTCGTGAATGCTAAATGTCCCTAGTCTTCTTCTGAAGGCACTGTGGACTAACTCTTCAATGCTTGTATTTTACTCCTCCCTTCTTTCTTCTGAACCTCATCATTCTACAATGTCTTGTAAAAGTTTGCAATTACTATAAAATAATCTTACCAGGATTAGTGATGATCTATCAGCCATTTAAAATTCCATTAAACTCATGGTTGCTAGTCAGTGCCCTGCTTTGGCAGAATTATATGATAGCAGCTAACCAAGTTTATTCTGCAGAGCCCATTAACAGGTTGCTACTAGACACTTAAGTTTCTAACATGTCTTGTGATTTAGTACCAGGTTTATAATGTTAAAATGCATTTTGACTCATCTGTTCCTTATCTCAAGCCTCTCCATCTCCAGTTTCCTGATTTCTGCTTCCCTATTACCTCTTAATACGTGTTTACCTGCTCCACAACTAGAAGTCTGTATTAGCTTCATGGTTTCCAATACACCCTGGACTATGCTCTAAAAATACTCTACAATACTCTGAAGTGCAACTAATGCTGCAATTGAATCCAGGTGCTGAACTAAGTGTTAGAGACTAGCCAGTAATCTAACCTACTGAACTGCATGCTTCCCTGAATCTTACAAGTCTTCCCTGGATCCTCTGGATACAAGACCCTCCATGTATTGATAAGGTCCAAGTTAACTGTGTCATACTGCAAGATAAAAGTTAAGACCATAGATGGGACCTAAAACAACATTCCTTGTGGGTGTACTAAATCTGACTAATAACAGACAACCTTTTCTACATACACACTGTAAATAAGGGACCGCCTTATATCTGACCCAAATTAAGACCACACACTTATCTGTAGGAGCCAGGAGCCAGGCAACTAATGGAATTTCTCACTGTAAGTGCTTCTAAAAAGCATGCATGGCAAGATGCCCCTTTTAACTCCTGAAGAAGTATTATTTCTATCTGATATTTGCCCACAATTCTTTTAAATGTATTCCTCTTACAGGGTATCTACAAGCCCCTGATCCAGCCATCCATCTATCCTCAACCCCTTTTTCCCATATAGTCAAAGATATATACTTAATTGTTAACTAATCTACATATTAAGTAAATTAGGCATGAACAAGTACAATAAAGGGATTGTGGTGTCCTGCATTGGTCTGCTATGTCTTAAGGGGTGGTGCAAAACTATCACATATGTCACATGTTCAGAAAATGAAATTGGAAAGAGAAGATGGTACCGCATGGCATTCTATCTCTACCTTGGGTGAAAGTAGAAGAAGATTTAATTTAATACAAAATTGCACATTTTCTTCTGTGTATAGATACCTACTCAGTATTTACAGAGGTTGTACAGTTATGTGACACAGCAAGTCTTATAGCATTACTACTGTGCTCCAGTCAAGAATTAAACATAAACAAAGATCACAATGGCAGGAAACTGTCCAAGGAAAGAAATGTGTTGAGCTCTTTTATTCTTAACTTGACACGGTAAAACTCTACTGCCACTCATTCTACAGACCAATGTTCTGTTGTGGCGACCCCTAACGGGAGCAGCTGAAAGGAGAAGAAGAAGAAGAAGAGCTCTTTTATTCTTAGTGGTAGGACTCCATTGGAATGAACATCCCATAGTAATATAAGAAGCATTGTCAAACATCAATAAGCCAATTGTTTAACCTATCAGTCTTCCACTTTAAGGCAGGAGCAAGAGAGAAATCCATTATGTAATGGGTAATTTTCTGCTTTTAAAAGAATTTGCAAAAGCAGCTGTCGGAGTAAAAGGAAATTCTCACAGTCACCACTTTGTGGAAATTTTTGTACCTTCTCTAATACAAAAAATAAAAAAAAACTTCTGAAAATCATTAGAGTTAAGTAAGTCAGTAACCCTTGGATACCAAGTGCAGTTCTGTAATGGCCTTCACAAATTTACAGGTATATTCAAGTGTAAAACACAATCAGTAGTTTACATTGCCCTCTATTCAAACTGCCCTTCCTTCTATATTGAAAAAATTGAATGGTTTTGAATAAAATAATTAAAAAATATATTAGTGATATCAAAAAGGGCAATAGCACAAATACTCTTTTAAAACACTCACTTAACTTTGTTTCCTTACGCAGTTTCCTGTGATCATGTTCTTCTTTTAGGTTTTGGACTTTAGGCTCTGGAACACATAGCTCATAGGCTCATAGGTGTATACTAGGCTAACCACCACTGAGGCCTTTATAAGCGTAGCCATGCAACCCAAATATATCCCATGAGTGACTGTGCCTTAGTGATTATTCTAAGGGGTGTATGTTAGATAAGGTGCTGTTTAATGGTTTACTCTGATCATCTGAGATATAGGTGCCAGAAAAGTGGTGAGTTTCTGATTTCATATCCATTGATCCAGGTTACACTTGAATAGAGTTAGGAAAAGGCTTCAGGAGAATGAGAAGCCTGTTCCAGAGAATGGGAATTCTCTTTTAGATACATAATTGTCCCTCCAACAACTTCTATTTATGTCATAAGCAAAGTTCAAGTCCTTATGCCTAGTAGTTCTGATGATGTTCATTTTGCAGAAGTGTGAAAAGTCCATCAGAGCAGGATTCAAGAATCCCTTTTAGTGTAGGCAAAGATCGCATCTCAGCAGTCTACAGGAAACAGAGTAGAGAGACAGGGCTTTGAGGGAATCTGCATAGGACATAGTGTTTCCCCCTGTATTCCTTTGTGAGGAAACTCTGTAGACATTCCAGTTGTTGCATGTGTCTAGTCAAGTACATGCTGAAGGGAGGCATTATACTTAATGTCAGGGCTGATGAGGGCAAAGTACAGTGACACAATGACTTCCCTGGGAGTATATGCCATGCCGACACAAGTTGGTCAAAAGTACCAGGTCTGCTATGTTTGCACCTTCATTGGGTGTATGGATTATCTAGTCTAAAGTGCTTGCATTTATAAAGTCCAGGGCACTCTGAAACTGCAAATTTGGGGTAGAGTAGGCTTCCCAGTCTACAGAAGGGTAAGAAAAGTCACCCATGAGTGTGGTATTTGGTTGAATGCTGTCTCCAGTAGGTCTAATTAAGAGTTATGGGTTTCCTGGGTCATGGAGAAAAGGCTTCAACCATTTTCTTCCGTTTTCTTGATGTATATAATTTGCATGACATGGCATTCATTTAAAAGTCACACCAGGTAATTTGTGCGCCAGAAGTCGTGTAACTTGTAGAATAAGTAGGAATTTAAAAATGCTGCTTCAGGCCCTAAACATTCTCAAATAATGGGGCAAGTTGAACACACCGTTCAAACAGTGAAAAATCTTATTAAGAAGTGTGAATACTCTGAGTCATCAGACTATTGTTTGTCTATTCTTGATTAAAGAAATATAACATTGCAATCAGTTTGTCTGGTTTCAACACACTTCTTAATGAATATAAATTTCAAGTTACATACACCATTTTCTGTACTTGTACCCAACCCGACACTGAGTTGAACTGTTGCAAGAAAGGCAATGTAAAGAGAAATTTTATTAAGACAAATTAGCAAAAAATTCTTCTGTTTTTTAAAAAAAAAGTGTTAGTGAGAAAGATGGTCAGAATTGAATGGATCCAGGATATATCCACTTTTCTAATAATGAAGACAAGATATAACAGCTGAAGGATGATGTGTTGTTTAATCCAGAGCTTGAGAAAGTAACACAATTGTTTCTAGAGAAAAATATTCAGAGGGCCAATAGTAAGTTGCAGCTATAGTCTACAGATGTGACTGATATTAAAACAAATGAGACTAAAACTTTTCTCAGAAGTAAAGCTGCCAATAAAGACTATTGCAGTAAAAAAAGGAGTTCTAACAAGGCTGAGACTTTTAAATATTCTAGTTTAGGAAGACCATTAGAGACATTGACAGAAAGTGAATGTAGTTATTTAAAAAAAGTGTTGAAATATATGTGTTTTGACGTTCAATTAAATATTTCTGTATGACGTTTTGCATAATTCATAAAGCACACAGTGTTTTACTCTGAAATAATGCATATATATATATATATATATATATATATATATATATATATATATATATATATACAAAATTCTATATAACCTTTCTTTTTAAAATGAAGGGTCTATAACAAGTAGTGATATACGAACTGAAAAGCAATTGGATACAGTGTTTCATGTGATCATCCATGGACAGTTTTCAGTAAAATTCAAACAAAGTGTAAAAAGGCCACACAGACAAACCCTTCAGTAAAAACTGCAAGAAACAGTCTGCCAAGCAAGAATCTCAACTGACTAATATCTTAAACCTCCTATAGTAGATGCCCACGGGATACATACAGATTGCATTAAGCCTATACCAGTGTTTCATTGACATGGTAATGTCATAGTTTATGAGCCTTTCATTTGATTATCCTTGACTATATGTATACTTTGAGTACATACACTGTGGTGTTCTTAAGCATAGTTGAAATGGTTTTATGCATACCACAAACTGTCACCCTTGCTATAAAAGGTTAGAAGGGAAAACGGTTATTTCTGATGATTCAGGTATGATTTCTTTATTACATGTATAACAAATTTGCATGACAAAAAAGCATAAAGTGACAAAATAATATAGCATTCTAACATAACCTGCTGTTAATTTTAATTCAGTTATCTGACATCCCCAGGCTTTTTATAGTTATGTATAAATAAACTATTTAAAACTACTGTTTGCACATGTTAATGAAATTCTAAGAATAGAATTTTGTACTGTTTGATTTTGATAACCGTCTAGTTCCATCTGTAACAATATTATAGATATTGCACAGGGCTGAACAGTGCAGGGATCTGTATACTGCAAACATATTGGCAAGCAACGATAAAACAAAATAACACTAGCATGGTGAAATCGTCAGAATGGATGTGTCTAAGTATTTCCATGACAGAATGCTGCACAAACAGGAAAGGCAGACTGAATAAAATGCTTTAACTTTTATTGTAGGCAAAATCATACCCAGCAGGAGCATGCTAGAATCTGGTATGTGGTATAAGGCTGGAAGGAGAGAAATAAAACCATGATCATTAGGGTGAATTCCATGGCTATTAGGCAAGATTAGACAAATATGAGACACCAGCCTTCCATTCCAGGCATCATGTTGTTTATTAATGCACATACTCTCTCTCTCTAATCACACACACACAAACACACACACACACACACACACACACACACACACACACACACACACACACACACATGCGCACACCCTCACACACACACACACACATATGTATATATATATATATATATATATATATATATATATATATATATATATATATCATTAACATGTTGTTGTCTGTGAAGAAGGTGATGAAAAAAAAACAGGTGATATAATGTTATTTTGGTACAAAGCCACTCATGAAAATAAAGCCCCAACAATTTATCCTGAATCACATTCACATTTCAGTGGCATTTAAAAGAACCACAGGAAAAAAAACTTTAGATTTTGGTCAGTTCAAACATATGGTTTACACTGAAGCTATAAATTTCCTTAGGGTAAGAATTCATTAGTATACAGAGAAAACTCATAAGAAACCTCTTTAGTTCACTTGTTTTGTTTTCTTAAACTTTATTCTTTATATCTACAGCCCCCTGCTACCCAGATCAGAGGTCACACAAGTGAAATAAATAAGCATCCTGACTTTCATCCTTTGTGCAAACAGTTCAGGGGCAGACTTCCTCATTTACACACCTATTTCATCATCAAAGAGAAAATATTTCTAATTTGCTGGCTACAGATTCCATGGCAAAGTCAGCCACAATCAGACTGAATGTATTTACTGAGAGCACAAAGAAAATGTAAAACAACGTCTGAAAGCTACGCAGATAGCTTCTATCACAATTACTTGGTTACATGAATGACTGTATCTAGCGTCCTGCATGTCTACTGTTAACTTTGTTGTTTGATGAAAAATAGATGCTTGTAGTAACAAAAGGGCAAAAATAGCCATCATCACTTTTTTAACGGAGGAGATGCAATTTTTACAAAGGTTTTTGCTCTTTTTAAAGAAAACACCTTATATAAAAGGGCAAATGAACACAATGTAAATTTGGCCTTGCACAGAGACAACCAGAATTCATAAGTCTTGCAAAGACTGATTCTGACATTGCATTGTTTCCAGCCTGGGGGGGGTCTAAATTTCACAGTGGATCTCCCTAGGAGAGTTCAGCTTTAATTAAAACAGCTTACTTGTAACATTTCATTTTTGTTTTCCAAATTCAAAAGATAAAACCCCAAGGAAATATAACGTTTGGAGAAAACCTGGAACGAATACACTGCATCAGGAATTAAGTCAAATTGATAACCTGCAAACTGAACTCTATAGAAGACGGATGCTTCATATAGTATAATTATGATAAGCATACAAGGAATTGTCTGTGCAACTCCAAACATTTTGAACTAATTGCTCAAAGTAAAAGAGTAAAAATCAAAAACAGAGTATGGAATCAAATGATTTTTCAATGCATCTTTCTCTTTTTTTTTTTTTTCTTTTTTGCCTTGTTTCTTTTTGTCACTATATTTTTTAACTCTCGGGGTGAAGCTGAAGTTAATCCACAGATGTATGAGCTCTATTCCAGTAAACAAATACAAATAAATAAATAAATAAATAAATAACATCTAGTGCATACAACTGGTGGGGTCAGCCAAGTTTATTCTTACACTATAGCTAACATTGAATCCACTGAAAGGATGGCTATATGCCAAACTGTAGTTGCTTCCTTTAGAGTGACAGGCAACTGATTATAGATATATTTACAAGACCTTATGCAAAACAGTTTGGCTCTACAAAAGGGGTGATAAGCTATCCTAGTGGTATCCAGGTAACCTCAGGTACTGAAATCAAATTGGATCATATTGAAAAAGAACTATGCAAACTGGATCCAAACAAAGGATCAGGAGATGAAATGAATAATAATTACCTGAGAACACTTCAACAAGCACTTACAGTACCATTATATCTATTATTTATTAACTTTTATAAATATGGCGAGATTCCTCAAGACTGGAGACATGCACTTATTAAACCTGTCTTTAAGGGAAAGGGGAGTAGGACAATCCCAGAATCATACAGACCCTTAAGTCTATTTCATGTTGTGGAAAATAATGGAGAAGGTATTACTGGATAAGTTATTGTCAGAACTGGAAAGGCTAGGAGTTGAAGCCATATATCATCATGCATATGTTGAAAATAGATCTATTGCCACCTGTAATGTGATTTTTTTATAACAATATAATAACAGCTATACAAAAAATACTAAAACCAATGACTAACAGCCAAACTGTGTTTAAAATAATAAAGAATAAACAGCAAATAAAACAGTGCAGCAACCAGGGCAAACGGCATAAAAGCAAAGAGGCTCCATAAAAAACTTTATTTAATAAAACAGAATTGTAAAAGGATAAGCACTTTTACATATCATGCTTCATCAGATCCTAACAGACAAAAAACAGAACAAATTATTTAAAAATAGGACAGCCAATCACAAAATTCAAACAATTAATGATGCAATGGTCTAGATTTAAGCAGGTTTTAAAGATATAGTATAGTTTAAACCAGGTAACCCATGAGCCTGAAGTGTTGCTATCCATTGCATTTTTAATAACTCTGTTTTGTTGACAATACCCCCCCTCTAGCAGACTCACTAACAATGGCAATAACAGTAAACTTAAAAGAATGACCCACATTGTCTCTAATGTGTTTATACAAAGCATTCAAACAGCCCATTCTTCTAATATCACCCAGGTGCTGCAACACTCAGTCTTTCAACCTCTGGTTAGTCTTACCTACATAGAATGAAATACAGTCCATGCAGGTTGCTGAGTAAACTAAATTAACTGACTTACAGTCAGCATGCACCATATATAGCCTAGACGTAGATGGATGAACAAAAGTATTACTGCATGACATAAAATCACATGCTTTGCACGATCTACAGGCAAAAGTACCAAATTTAGTTGAAACCTTACTAGATCTCCTAAAATGTCTATAACAGAGCTCACTTTTTAATGTCAGATTGTTCCTAAAAATAAAACTAGGGGGTTCAGGAACTATCCTCCGAATTGTGTCATCTGAACATAGAATCGACCAATTATGTTTAACAACTTCGCAAACAGAGTTAATATTACTACTATATTTCAGAGCAAAAACACACCTAGGTCTATTGTTGACATTATTACGGGGGTACACCGATCTCCTATATAAGAAAGGTCTATCTGCAATTTGTCTAAGTCCATGGACCTCTTCTAGTTTCAAAGCTACATCAGCTTCATGATATCTCCTACCTGTCAACTCATCTGCTAAGTGGCTCATAGCCTGTAGGAAGCCACTGTCACATGTATGCAATCTGGACATATGTAAGAACTGTCCCTTCATAAAGTTACCAAATATCCTAGTGGGATGCATACTACTCCTAGCCAACAGGTTATTTTTTCTATATTCCTTTCTGTGTAGCTATGAGTCAATACTGCCATCAGAATTGATGACTATAGTTGTATCTAAAAAAAAACAATTCTCTCCCTGGACCATTGCAAAGTAAATCTGAAACAGGAATAACTATGTTACAAATAATCAACAAAATCAGACAACAAAGAGTTTGTACCCTCCCATAAAATAAAAATATCATCAACAAAATGCTTATAGTAAATAAGATTTTGCCTATATGCATGATCAGAAAAAACAACCTGTGATTCCCAATTGGCAAAAAACAAATTGGCATAACTATTAGCACAGGGTGCCCATGGCAACAAGCTGCAGCTACAAATAGAAAATGCCATCAAAAACAAAAACATATTTCAAAATCAACTCTATCAAAGTACAAATCAATTCAATGTGCTGATGTGATAAGCCACTAAACTATTAAGAAAATTCCTAATACATTCAACGTCATAGGTATTGGGTATGACAGTGAGTAATGTGTTAATGTCTAAGGTCACCAAAATAAAATTCCTTTCTTGAAAGTTCAAACAGCAGGCACTTTCTCCAAAAGTCCGTAGAAATTCCTCAGTATCTTTCAATACTGCTGCTGCTCGGGCCAAAAAAGATTTAAGTTCCTGTTCAACAAATATTGATAGGGGCTCTGTCGCCCAGCCCTTACCAGCCACAAACGGCCTTAAAGGTGGTCTCTCACTCCTTTTATGTATTTTAGGAAGACCATTAAAAGAGGGAATAACAGGATGTTCTACAAGCATAAACTCATATTGTTCCTTGGACAACATTTCAGACATTAACAAATCATATAAACAAACATGTATTTCCCGTACAAAACAGTTCACTTCATATTTGGCCACAGGTAAATATGTATCACTATCATTTAAGAGTTCCAACATACTTTAAACATATACACTTGTATCCATCACAACAATTGCACTGCCCTTATCAGCAGGGCGTATACAGATGTCCATGTTGGTTTTAAGTTGTTCAAGTGCTATGAACTCACCTCTAGTTAAATTATAAAAAATGTTATCACTAGGGTTGGTTATAATAGCAGCTATGAATGAAACATTGTGCTGTGATGTAATTTATATAGATTTAAATCCAGCACTTGATAGGGCCATACACAAATCACTGATCAATAAATTAGAACAACTAGGTATTGATTTACTCTTGATAAGATGGATATCTGCAAGGTTTACAAAAAGGACATGGCAGGTATCATACTGCAATTGGGAAGGTGAAATCCTTGGTTACAGTCAGGGTGTCCCACAGGGCTCCGTTCTAGGCCCATACTTCTTTAGATTGCATCTTTCAGATCTATCTTTTCATTCGAGGTGTTCTACAGTCTATATACAGATGACTTGAAATTGGGTAAACTGATTACATGCATTACAGATAGGGCATATCTGTAACAGAACTTGACTAAATTGTCCAGTTGGTCACAGGAGAATAATATCCTGGTAAATACATCAAAAACTAAGTGTATGAGATTTAGGAGACATAAATTGAAAAGTGAATATTTAAAGCAACACACAGTGATTGAAACTGTTGATTCATTTAAGGACCTGGGTATAAGGGTAGATCCAGCTTTGAGTTTTTCTATTCTATTTATAGAACTATAGGTTGTACAAAAAAGATTTATAAAGTCTAGGAAATCAGAAATGGTGAAGTCATTGTTTGTTAGTTACATTAGACCCAAACTTGAGTAAGAAATAACAATATGGAAAACTTATAAGAAAACAAGCATGAGTAAACTGGAAAGAATACAATGGAAATATACCAAGGGCATCCACGGATGTAAAAATTTAAGTTATTATGAAAGATGAAAATATCTGAACTTGTATGGTGCGTCTTGTTAAGAGGAGATCTTATTCAGGCATGTAGGGCATTTAGAGACAACTGTCTATCGGAATGTTTGGGGTTATCAAAGAGTAGTAGAAAATCATCAGATAACCTATTTAAAAGCTTCTTTAGAAATGAGAAGTGTACTAATTGGTTCTTTGACAGAGTAGCTGATGCATGGAACAGACTACCAAATTACATTAAAGAAATACTAGTTCAGATATTTTTAAAACAGCCTGGACACTTATTATGGGAACAACTGTTTCAATATATTGGCAGGCTAGAAGGGCATTAATGCCCATGATTAAAATATCTGTATGTATGTAACTCACACTGCACTGCTGAAAATGGATAACTATAACAGAACCCAAGCATAGATCTGCCTGGATTTATTTCATAGCAATGTTAACAAGGAAATTAATTACGCTATTATTGCTTACACTCAAAGCCCAACACATCCATCTGAACAGGTCAGTTCTTCCACCTCTGTCATATCCTTCTTATCTACACCACAAACCCCTCCTGGATACAGACATAACAACTGATATGTAGTACAGGGAGCATGGTGATTATGCTCTGGGAATCAGGGAAAATTGGCTTGTTGAGTAGCTTTTACATGTCAGGAATGTGCTTTAAAAGCTTTTCTCATTCAAGCCTATAGTGTTTTGTTTTTTTTTTACTTTCAGTTAACACCCATAATTCCTTATGGCATCCAGACTTTTCTTGGTCTGACTTTTTAATTTAGTGACTTACCAGCTTACAATAGGCAGAATTAGAAAGGGCAAGGATTTATTGATTGCTAATCTAGGATGTCCTGCAGTAAGAAACCCTTATTATCTTATTCTTTTTAAGTTGACATTTCAGAAAATGCTCTGGGATGCAAAGATGCGTGCAGGCTGTAAGCGGCTGCAACATTCCACACCTCATAGGTGTTAATGAGTTAAGCACATCTAAGAGGTGTACAACTGCAAACCTGAAGTAGAAAGCATCCACAAGGTACTGAGTAAGAACTTTAACACACACTGAAAATGCTATATACATATGTTAATCAGAATATGATGGCATTCTCTTTCCAAAGGAAAAAATACAGTAATTACAAGCACATAGAAGAGACCTTACATACATTAAGTCAGTTCCCTTCTATAAAAAAATCAGACATTAGAAGAAATATACCCCACAAAACCATCTTTAAAAAGAAAAAAAAACTGAAAAACAATATCCTAAAGACTTACTAATCTTAACATGCATTTTTTACTACATTCTTTAGAAACATTCATTACCTCACCCTCAAAAACATATCAGTAAAGTAATAAAAGTTTCTGAAACAGAAACGCAAAGCAAGGTACACAGCAAATGACTGGAACATGTATAAATGTCCAACTAGTACATGAGAGCTTCATGCACTACTAAGAATTATCATAAGTCTGATAATAATCAGGTTAAGTGCACTGAATATGGATACCAAGCTTTACCTCTTGACCTTCACTTAATTTCACTCATGAGATGAATTTCTTAACATCTATTTCGTGAACACATAAAAAGAGGTTATGATCAGACACTGATCATAATCCTCTGTATTATGCACACCATCGCACAGCAGTAATTCTGATCAGACACTGATCATAATCCTTGGTATTATGCACACCATCTCACAGCTGTAGGTCTGATCAAACACTGATCATAATCCTCTATATTATGCACACCATCTCACAGCTGTAGGTCTGATCAGACATTGATCATAATCCTCTGTGTTATGCACACCATCTCACAGCTGTAGGTCTGATCAGTCACTGATCATAATCCTCTGTATTATGCACACCATCTCACAGCTGTAGGTCTGATCAGACACTGATCATAATCCTCTATATTATGCACACCATCTCACTGTAGGTCTGATCAGACACTGATCATAATCTTCTGTATTATGCACACCATCTCACAGCTGTAGCTCTTTCACAGTATCCCCTTCTGTTTTTGAAAGGAAAGTCATGATGGATTGAAAGCAAGTTAGCAGGAATTAGGAGGTAACGTGTCTTTGCAGGAGAACTCGGTATGGTGTAGTACCTCACGTGCTAATGAATCGCACAGCTCTGTGCAGGTGAGGAGTAGACTGGAGCAGTGAGGATATGGGAACATAATTGTCTACATTCTCTTGATGCTGAGAACAGACTTCTGCATTTAATTTTTTCCAGTGAACATGGATGTATATGGCAAATACCAAACAGACTACGGTGTACAACTTAATTTTTAAAGGTCACCATTTTGCCTACTACAAGCACATCAAATTCACCAGTTTCAAACACATAAATTAAATTAAAGAGCTACTTGTGAACTGGCAAGGAAGATCTGTCTCCAGACTGAAGGGTGTTACTATATTGTTGCATATCTAATTAAGAGGTTTTAATATAATAATGGTAGCATTTGTACTGAAGCTTTTATTTCAATATTTATAATATTTACCACTATAAAAAGGATATATTAAATGAAGTAGAGTTAACAATTAAGGCATTTTGTAGCTTCTCATGCAAACAAGAAGTTTACTACTGTGTCTCAAGAAAGAATGGTCTGGAACTTGTCTGAAATCTTATTACCTGGTAGGGGAGGTAATAGTCTAAAATACAGAGTTTCAAAAATCATGGCTAGAACCTGGCAATGACTCTCCCACAAGAGTAAGAGAGCATGTACCTATACTTTGGCATGAAATATAAACTACTTCATATTGTATACTAAATCCTCCAGGCCTTATGTCATAGGACAATGTGAGTTTCAAAGGTGTTCATCACTGATCCTTATACATCAGCATTAACTCCATTTATTGCCAATAAATTGAAGTGAATTTTATGATACATAAACACTATTTTGATGCAAAAAATAGATTTTCTAATATTTGCGAAAACCAGAAAACCTACCATTCACACTCCCCACCAAGAGGGCTGAAACCTCTGCATTCACAAACTTAAAATAAACAACTCCAGTGTTGCTACATATCCTCTGATGGATGACTGCCCTGCAACATTCTCATTGGATGAAATGTCTCCAGCTAGTAGAGCCCTATTTCACAAACTGCAGTTAAATAACTGTCAGATACTATTAATGGTTCATAGGTTCATAGGAGGTTACTAGGCTATTGGCTCTAGGCCCTTTTATAAGCCTAGCCATGTTATACACTTGCTCCCTTATTGACCAAGTTGTATGGTCTATATTTGCAGCACAAGTCTATGATCAGCATCCACTGTCTTTATCCAAGAGGGACATATGTGACACCCAAGAGGTAAATTTACTGTCTCCCATTCTAAGTCCAAGTTATGATTAAATAGGGTCATTGAGGAGCTCTGTTTTACGTGACTTGGAATTTTGTTCCACAGAAGTGTCAGTCTCTGGGAGACATATCTGTCTGTCCAGCATGTCCTGTTAATGTCGCAGGCTAGGTTAAGATCCATAGAGTGAGTGAATCCTGTCCCATATTACTTGTGGATGTGCAGTATTTCCATTAGGGCAGGGTCTGAGACGGCTCTGTAGGCCAGACACAAGTCGCCTGTCAGCAGCCTATAAGATACAGAGTACGTACAGTAACAGAGCCTTGAATCGTCTTGGTGAGAAACCTCTGAAGTCTTTCCAGCTGCTGTAGGTGTCTGGTAAGGTACATACAGAAGGGAGTGTTGTACTCTATTAGTGGTCTGATGAGGGATGAGTACAGGGGAGTTATAGCACCCTTAGCTCTAGATGAGATGCCCTTATTTATGAGATGTGCAAAGTAGAAGACCTTCCTTACCACTGTAGACACATGGTGATCAAAGTTAAGGCTGCTATCAACCTGTGTTCCCAACTCTCTCGGGGGCTGAAAGTGATGATAATGCATTTTTTTGCATTTAGTTTATGCCTGTGGCTTCAGCATGAATCATTTGTCTTTGTAAGCCCTTTTTGTTAACATCAGTGGAGGACTCAATCGATTGCACCTATTTTGCAGTCATTGGCAAACTTGGTAAGCTGCAGGCCATCTATTTTCACCTGGACTTCTGAGAAATACATTCCAAACAGTAGGGGCCCTAGATGACAGATCTTTGCAGTACACCACTGGTAACTGGTCTGCTGGTAATGTGTAATCCCCAACTTTTGACTATATGCATTCTGTCAGTGACCCAGATGGATACCCATCTAGTGACATATGGGTTTATTCCCAGCTGGGTGAGTTTCTCAATGATGCCTGAATGGAGAATTGTGTCAAAAGCCTTGGCTAAGTCAAGATAGGCTGTATGTACTGTTTTGCCTTCATCCAGAGCTTTGGTGACATTCTCAAAGAACTCCACCAGGTTTAATAAGCATGACCTACCCTTAATGAAGCCAAATTGGGTTGGTTCAAGAGTTTAAAGGTCATCTATCTCTTTATTGATAAGAGCCATGCTGATTCTCTCCATGGTCTTGCAGATAAGGCTAGTTAGGCTTATATGTCTATAGTTCCCAGGGTCAGTTGATGGACTCCCTTTCTGCAAGGGAATTACTGTTGCTGTTTTCCACTCTGCTGCAACAAAGCCAGTATTTAGACTGCGGTTGAAGAGAGTGCCAAGTGGTTCCACTAGGTCCTGTTTTAGCTCATTTAGTAGGCAGCCTAGGATGTTACCCAGTACCATACAGGCTGTGTTTTTTTGGCCATAGAGAGTGCAGTTATGACCTGCTTTTTGATGATACTAGGTAGAGGACTGGTGACAAGTATGCTTTGGGGTATGTCTGGTGGGGAAAGGGGGGTGAAGTGTGTGCCAAATCTGTCTGCTAGCAGGTTGGCGATGTCCTCAGGGTCAGTATGAGTGGTACCATTCACTACTAGTTCAGCACAAAGCTGGGCCTCCCATTTTAGTTTTCTGATGTAGCTAAAGAATGCCTCATGATTATCCTTAGCTAGGGATGCTAGTTCAGCTTTGTAATTGGCTTTACAGGACTTTACAAGAAATCTAATTTGCTTGTTCAAGCTGTGGATGACGCCCTTCCTCTGCTGAGTCGGCTCCCTCTTGCTCCTAGACATTAGTTTCTTCCTCTTGTTGTATAATCTGTTTATGCTTGATGTCCATCAGGGTGGCTTTTTTTTTTTTTTTTTTTGTGAGGTCCTTGTTTCGATCCGTTCAGGTACAGATGAGTCTATAGATTTGTGTAAGTATTTATACAGGGCATTTGTCTACAACTCTGTATAGGAGTCATTGCTGACAGTGGTAGCAGGGGGGGTTTGAAACTATTTATGCCATCGCTTAGGAGGTTATAGTTTGCTTTGAAGAAAGTTTTCATCCTTTTTGCTCTTGGGGTCAGGTATGATCATTATTTTGAATAAGACTGATTTATGGTCAGATCTTACCAGGGAGGGCAACACATAGTGGGTAGTGCTGAGAAGCCTTATGTTGGTGAGTACTAAGTCTAGGACATTTGAACCCATTGTGGGGGTGCAGAATGTCTGTTCCAGAGCATTTGTATTTACAAAGTCCTGGACCAAAGGGCAAGCATGTGTGTGCTTATATATGACCTCAATTGATGGAAGGATAGTTGAAATCACCCATGACCAAGGTGTTTGGCTGTATTGTGAGTGACTCAAGTAGGTTCAGGTAGACATAGTGGTTCTCATGGTTCATGGTGGGGGACCTATAGCTAACAAGGATATGGAAGGGGGTTTTATCTACAGTTAGTTGGACTTGGAGTAGCTCTAGGAGTCGTACTGTTTGACCAGTCTTGAGGTGTATTTCTTTTTAATGAAGATGGATACACCTCTGCCTTTAGATCTTTCATGTTCGTTTTGAGGTCTGAACATGTGGAAGGCATTGTAGCTTTGCATGACCATTGTAGATCATTATGTGTAATGTTCCTATTGAGCCACTGTAGCTAGATACCACGCACATATAAGTACTGAGCACGTGTGAAAAGAGTGCCATTTTGTACAATCAGTCAGAGTGAATGCAGTCATGAATGACAATGCACATGCGAATGCGTTTGAAGTAATGAGTGAATCAGTTAGCTTAAATACAAGTTCCAATTACAGTTCTTACAATGTTTATGTACAATAAATATTTTGAACCCACACACCGCTTCATCATCTCTTTCAAAGCGTAAGACAAGTGACCTGGTGCCAGAATGGGATCTGAAGTTGAAGTAAAACACAAGCCATGAAGCATATAGTTAAAAAAGGAGGAATACACCAGAGTGAATTCACAAACAAGTCAGTGGTTATTCAAAGGTACTGAAATTCATTTAAATGATTTTTCAGTCACTGAATGTGTGGTGAAGCATTCAGAACATTCAAAATAATTACTGAGATAAACAAAATGTCCAAAATTGCGACATACTAATAAAAGTATTGAAAATAAATACAAAAGTGTTTGAAACAATTTCCAGAATGTCTAACATGTACAAAAAAGCTAAAACAACTGCATTTTTTTCTAATGTACTACTTTTTCACAATAATTAAAGCTATTCGAAGTGTCCAAAGTTTCTGTGTTTGAAGTGTCAAAGTGAAGCCTTTTCAAAGTGATTGTTGTACATTCAAACATAATTACAAGACCTTGTCTATGCTTATGTTTAAATGTATTTTGTTGTTATGGCAGAGAGATTTCACAGACCTCAACTGCTGTTGCTTGATAACAGAGTTGCTGAGAATTAGAGAGTGTTTGAACAAGAATATGATATTTTCATACAGGCTTCATTTCTGATAAAGACACATGTGCAAAGGCAATCATACATCTTAATTTAGCAGACTCAGAAGCCATTGAGAGGGAATGCTCATTTGTGTATGCACCTGCCATGTATGCAGGAAAGGGGGAAAAGTGCCATACTGTGATACAGGCTGAAATACGGGAAACACTGTGTGCTTAAAACATACATTTAGAGAAATGTGTAACCCTCAAATGATTATTACAATGGAAAGGCACATATTTTACACAAAAAAATCAAAAGCCTGGTGTAACTATAGCAGCATACATTACTGACTTCAGAAATAAAGCAAAAATGTGCAAATATGGTGATTTGCAAGATAAGTTGATAAAGGACAGACTTGTGTGTTGTGTTAATAATGATGCAGTGAGAAAGATTTTGCTTTGAGATAGTGATTTAATGTTGAGCAAAGCCATAGAGATTTGCCAAATATACGAGCTTACAGAAAAGCAAACAAATATGCTTACAAATGAGAAAAATGTATTTGCAGTATCTAACAGTGTGAATGTTGATAGTGTACAACGTAAAGCTAAGATGAAAAAAGGGTACAAGCCAAAGGGGTTGGCACCACCCAATCCTAACCATAAATTGAAGAAGTCTGTTACCCCAGACCTTATTGTTAACTGTCATAAGTGTAGGGTAACCATGAACCTAAATGAGAAAAGTGCTTAGTTTTTGAGTAGCAATGTCACAAATGTAAAAAGTGTAATCATTTCAAAAGGCTTTGTAAGTCTATAATGTTGCAATCTTTTAATAAAAGAGAACATCCAAAGAATTAAGTAGATCAGTTAGAAAGCTGTGGACATACTTTTTATGCTGATGGTATATCTGTGACTGATAAAACAATTAATACATTGAACTATCAGCCAACTGGTAATCTGGCATCAAAGAATGAAATATTTTGCACTGGTCAAATTAATGGGAAACCTGTAGAGATTAAAGTTGATACTGGCTCCAAGTGTAATATTATATCGACACAAATGTTTACCAAAGTGAAAGCTGGTGAAAAACTTGATTCAGCAGAGTGTGCAAAGCTAGTAGTTCTCACTTGCCATTCTGCTGGGAACAGCTATGACCTGCAGTTTTACAAAGTCAAAAGACACATGCAGTCATTAGTGGGCCTTGGAGATAGTTTGAGAATGGGACTGATTTCACTTAATGAAGAGATTCACCATATAAATCTGAATAACCATGATAGTTTTACAAAGAATATTTTTTTGCGATTATGCTGATATTTTCAAAGGCAAGCTTAGCAAACTACCAGTCATATATACCATGAAGTTAAAACATGAAGTAAGAGCAGTTGTTAGACCAGCCAGGAAGGTTCCTGTAGCAATGCAGAGCAAAGTGAAAGCAGCACTAGACAAAATGGTGAATTTATGTATGATCACTCCAGTAAAAGGGTATTCTTCATGGTCGTAGCTCAAGAAAAGCTCAGATGATATTCAAATATGTATTGATCCCAGAGATTTAAACATAGAGCTTAAACATCCTCATCATCCGATGCGCACTGTGGAAGAAGTAGCAACTCCCATGCCTAATGCCATTGTTTGCTCAGTCTTAGATGAAAAAAGTTAATTTTGGAAAATTTTGCTAGATCACAAATCTTCACTGTTAATCACTTTCAGTACACCATCTGGAAGATACAGATTGTTTAGAATGCCATTTGAGATAAATTCTGCCAGTGAAGTCTTTCAACATGCAATGGAGCAACCTTTTTCCAGGTTATCTATGTGCTATCATAGTAGACAACATTATTGTAGGGGGCAATGGTGAAGATAAGCAGGATGGAAACCTTAAGAAGGTTCTAGACCATGCATGTGAAGTCAGTCTTAAACTGAATCCTCAGAAATGTAAATTCAAGCTGAGAGAAGTTACTTATGGGGGTCATTTATTTACCAGATTCAAGCAAACAACATTTTTTGAGATGCCAGTTCCAGAGAATGTCACAACTTTGCAGCATTGTTTTGATATGGTCAGCTATTTAGGAACAGTCATCCCAGACCTGAGTGAGCTTTCAGCACTGTTATGTGAGTTGACACAGAAAAATGTAAATTGGTCTTGGTTAGAAATACACCAAAGAGCATTTGGCATTCTGAAACAGAAAATAGCCAGCCTACCCACATTAGGATATTGTGATGTTCACAAACCAGTAACTATTTCATGTGATGTTTCTAAGTATGGTCTTGGTGCAGCATATCTTCAAGAAGGCATATAAGTAGCCTATGCATCCAGAACTTTAACTGATGCTATACATGCAAATTCAGAAAGAGCTTTTGGCAGTTGTGTTCGCATGATTGAAGTTCCATGATTATATTTATGGCAAACCTGTTTAAATAGAGACTGATTAACAACTTCTAGTGGCAATTCTGAAAAAGCCAATAAATTCAGCCCTAGCATGTCTGCAACACATGATGTTAAAATTGCAAAAGTACAATTTCAATATTGTCTACACAAAAGGAAAATATTTATACCTTGTAGATGCCTTGTCAAGAGCCCCCAGACAAACAGCAGAATAGCATGACAATGAGAAACCAGACCTAGAAGTCATGGAAGTCAATAATTTTTCCTCATCACATCTTGATCAACTCAGACAACACACAACTTTAGACCCTATTCTGCAGAAGCTGACACATTATTAGTCAATAATGGCCAGTACAACAAACCAGTCTACCACTTGATGTCCAGAAATAGTTTCCCTACCGAGATGAGCTCATGATGGAAGATGGAATCATCATGAAAGGTCCTAAAGTGGTAATTCCTTCAGCATTACAACAGGAATATATCCAGATTTTACATCATGGAAACCCCAGTACCAATTCTGCCAAAACAAGGGCAAGAGTTATTTTGGCCTTCTATGTCAAAATAGATACAGAAGGAAACTCTAGCATGTTCTATTTGCAACAGTACTAAACTGCATCAATAAAAACAGCCACTTCAGCTAAACCAGATTCCTGAACTACTATGGTTGATGGTTGCTACTGGTATTTTCGAATGGAATGGTCAGCATTACTTTGTGTTAGTAGAATCTTACTCAGATTGGTTTGAAATTGACCTTATTCCTAATCTAACGTTTAGCACTGTCATTACAAAATTGAAGAGACACTTTTCTGTGCATGGCAGTCCACACAAAGTTGTATCCGACAATGGTATGCAGTTTACAAGTCAGCAGTTCAAAAAAATTGTTGAGGCTTGGGACTTTGTCCATGTCACTAGCAGTCCTGAGTATCCCCAGTCCAATGGATTAGCTCAGCATGCAGTCCAAAGTGCAAAACATTTGTTAGAGAAATCTAAGAAAGATGGTACCGATGTTTTCCTTAACCTTCTCAATCTCGGAAACATTCTCTGAGATAACTTGCTTGGTTCACCTGCTCAGACATTAATGTCTAGACAGATAAGAACAACCTTACCGATCAGTAAACAACTATTGATGCCAAATACAAAGAACAACAAATTGATCAAAACCCAACTTTTGAAGAAACATCAGTCACAAATGTCATACTATGATAAATCTAGCAAACCTCTTAGACCACTAAGACAAGGAGAAATTGTAAGGATGCAAACAACCAAAGGATACAATTGAATGGTTATTATCAAAAATGTCTGTGAGGAACAGAGATCTTATATTGTTCAATCGGAAAGAATGTAATTTAGAAGAAAATGAAGACATATAATTCCACTTTCTGAACCAGTGAAGTAGCAGATTGCCTGTGCCAAAGACTCTATTTCTCAGAGTGACCTTACACTTGTTCTCATTTTGCAGGCTGTTGTATTTCCCTCAAAAAATCCTGATGATATCCCTGAAGATGCTATAGATAAGAATTTCCCAGAGACTGTCCCTTGTTGTTAAACCCTGTCAAAGCTTTTATGTAACCAGATCGGGTAGAATTTCCAGACCCGATGCAAAATGCACAGCGACTTGGACTTGAGTCTGATTGTTATTAACTCATTCACTCCAGTGGAGCTCAGGAAATTTACACTGTAACTTCCAATGGGTGGAGCCTAAGCCTTTCGACAGAATAAAATTAAGTCCTCACATTTGAAACAAATGTTCATATCTCTGTAACCATAAGGGTTATGAAAGACATATAAATGGCAAACTCTTCAGCACAAACTATTTTTATGGTGGTAGTATTCTTTAGGTTCTAGGTCTTAAACTTTATTTTATGTCACAGTAAACACTGTAACTATTAAGTTTGTAATATTTTGTAAACAACCTACAATACATCAGCAACCACTCAAGTTACACACATACTGTCGGCAGCATTTTGTTCATCCAGCTGAGAGCTTTCATATAAGGTTAAGGAGTTATGTCTGTGTTACTTGGTTGTTGTGATATTTAGAAAAAAGTGAATATTATATCTATATAAATTAGTATCATAAAAGCAACAGTTAATACTTCTTTACCTGCACCACACAGACGTCAAATATTAATGCAGTTGAGTTTGTTAATCTGTAAGCTTTAAGATGAAAACTTTTAAAACCTTGTGCATACCATGGTTTTGGAATTATTGATGCAAATATAAACAAGCAATATTTGATGCCTAGAGGCATCAGTAGGAGGTAACTGCAGGTGCACCTGGAGGCATCACTCGGATAGAATGAGTTGTTATCTAGCATATACATTGTCTTGTTCTCCTATTGCATGTTGAACAAATCAAAGAAGGAGGATATAGATCATTATGTGTAATGTTCCTGTTTAGCCACTGTAGCGAGATAGCATGTGCATATAAGTACTGAGCAAATGCGAGAAGACTGCCATTTTGTACAGTCAGTCAGAGTGAATGCAGTCATGAATGGAAATCCACATGTGAGCATGTTTGAAGTAATGGGTGAATCAGTTAGCATAAATACATGTTCCAATTACAGTTCCTGGCAGTGTTTATGTACAATAAATATCCTGAAGCCATACACTGCTTCATCATCTCTTTTGAATGCATGACACAACCAACAGCCGAGGTGCTCTCTGCGACCTTGAGCCATGTCTCTATAACTGCACAAACACTGGTATCTTCCAAGTTAAGGAGTGCTTGCAGTGAGTGCAGTTCCCAATTTAGACTCCTAGCATTAAGCAGCATAATCCTGAGTTTGTCGCTAGTGGATTTTTTTATGTCAGGAATTTTGTTGTTATGACATTGCCTAAAAAAGGCAGTATGGGGGTGGCAAGTTCCTTTGCCAGTAACCAAAAGCCAAAAGGCAACAGGTGAAGACCATCTCTGGCAAAGCAGTGTGGTCTATCGGTCATATCTTCCCAAGCTGACAGATACTGGATCCCCCTGGAGTGACACCAGAAACTAAGCCAATTGTTGAAGTCAGTCATTTTTTGTTTTATTGAGTCATCATCCTGGGTGAAGGTAGAATGCTACATAGGGCTAGGGACATACCTGCCTGGGACACATAATCTGAGAGCTCAGTCATGTCTCTCTTCATATAGTCCAGTGAGGTACATCTCAAATCATTCACTCCAACATGGACTGCGAGAGAGTCATAACAGTACCTGTTGTTATGAGACTTGAGTGTGTGTGTGTGTGTGTGTGTGTGTGTGTGTGTGTGTGTGTGTGTGATCTTGGCACCTGACAGGTAGTTGGTGGTGACTTTCTTCTTATCCAGCCTGGTGGGGGACATCTGTGTGTCTCATATGGAGTTGTCTATGACCAAGACATTTGGTTTTATGGATGTTTTGCCTTAGGGGCTTACTGGCTGAGACACTGTTGTGCATATTATTATGTGTAGTGGATTCTGTTGGGTCTGCAGTGTGTGCAGTAGGTTTGTGTTTGGAAGGTCTCTGATCTTTATGTAGGCTTCTAGCGAGTACCCCCATGTATGTGGGTTTATTTGTTGTGAACTTGTGTCCAAGAAGTGAAGTGTGTATGCTGACAACATGTTTGATATCAAGCTTGTTGTTATGTGAGAGAATTGATTCCAAATTCATAAGCATAGATGCATCTTTCACATGTTGCATTTGTTTTATTAGTAATTGGCTGTCAGTATATATGAGGCAATGGCTACATTGCCTCAGGATGCCCATATCAATCAGGTTGGGTGAAGGAATGGTGAAAAGCTGTCTGTCCATTATGGCAGGTATATACTATAGTAACTAGTGAGAAGTGGGCAAGTTGGCCCAGGTTTTGCTGTAAGACTCACAAAAAGTAGTTATTTTTATGGAGGACTAAGGGTTTGGAAACTGTGTCAGTGCTTCACAATGCACAACTGAGTTGCTCTCAGGGCAGCAGTGCATAACTGCACTGCACACAGTGAAGCAGGGGAGGTTAGGAAGGTTCCCAAGCAGGAATCTAGGGAAAATTGCCTTTCTAGGCATTTGCTTCTATGCACAGCTATGCATAGCTGAGCTAAACCCCTTTGTGAGATGCACAGCTATGTGCAAATGTGAGGTTTAA
>NC_056727.1:617004488-617094488 GCF_019279795.1 Protopterus annectens | reverse complement strand
TCTACTGGCTCTCAATCCTTTACTAACTGTCCCACTACTACACAAATCTTAGACAAACCCCCAAACTCACTCTTGATCAGTCACCTAAATACCAGAAGTGTAAACAATAAGATTCAACACCTACATGCCCTCTTAGATGCTCTTTCCCCAGACGTACTATGTCTAACTGAAACCTGGCTAGAACCTTCTACTTCAGATAATGAAATTATACCACCAGGCTATAACATCCTAAGGCTTGATTGAACCAATAGGAAGGGAGGTGGGGTAGCTGTTCTGTACAAATCCATGCTTGAAGTGTCCAATAATGCCATGCAAACATCCCTATTTGGCAATGCTGAAATACTTATCACTAAGCTTCGCATTAATAAGAATAAATGTATAAATCTCATCTGTATGTATATTCCCCCAGGCAATAACATAAATACCCCCAAAGATATCCTACATTGGTTATCCAGCAACTACCCCCAAGAAACCATTGTACTTGGGGACTTCAACATAGACTAGAACATGTGTTCCTCAGAACCCCCCACTCACCACATAAACCTTTATGAATTTTCACACATTGTATCCTCCCCCACTAGGATCAGTAAACCCAACAATAAAGTAAGTATTCTGGATTGGATTCTTGTTAACACCCATCCCCTCAAATACAAGAGTGGGACCTTGCCTGATGATGTAAGTGATCACCTCCTCATCTATTTAATCAGGCAAAAAGCTGATATACACAACCAGTCCATATTTAAATTTCAACTGCATGAATTTCCAAAATGAACTCAAATCTTGGAATTGGTCAGTTCTGAAACAATTACCACTTGAAGAAGCAGTAAATTACTTTAATACCAAATTCCTATCCATCCTTGACACCCATGCACCAGCACGGACTATTAGAACCAAAACAAAAGTTGCTCCTTGGCTCTCAAAAGAAACCAGACATAAAATGCTACTTAGAAATAGGGCTTGGGCCACTTTGAGGGCCACAAAAAACCCATAGATCAACTTAGATAGAGACAGCTAAGAAATGAAACAAAAATCCACCACATTAGACAAGGAAAACTATTACTATCTTCTACAAGCAAAACACCAAAACAAGCCACAAAAGTTTTGGGTAGGTATAAACAAACTCCTTAGTCCAGGACAATCCTCCACTCCTGCCCCTTGGATTCTAACAAACCCCCCCTGAAGAAATTCCCAATACCTTTAACAACTTCTTTACAACAACCATCCAGAACCTAGCTAACCAATTATCCCCCAGATGCCCATATTCTCCATCCACTACACCCAACTCCCAACTCTTCTTTAACTTCAACCCAGTTTGCACATATTTTGTCCAGAAATTACTTAAGAAACTAAAGCCTACCACCCTGTTGGCTGATCTACTCCCTGCAGAATATCTAAAAAAAGCTGCAGATGCCATAGCATACCCCATTACTATCCTGATCAATAGAACTATAACTGAAGCATCCATCCCCTCTGTCTGGAAGATATCCCATGTCATCCCACTCCATAAAGGGGGCACCTCTACTGACCTGTCAAACTATACACCCAAGGCTATTATGTCACCCTTGGCTAAAATTATCGAAAAATGCATCCATAATCAACTCCTGAACTATCTTATCCATAATAATCTTCTAACCAACACCCAACATGACTTTAGACCATTCCATAGTACAACCTCAGCCTTCCTCTCCTTCTCTAACATCATTAGCCAACACCGAAACAATAATAAACGTTCCTCTGCTATCTTTCTCAATCTTTCAAAAGCATTTTATTTATTATTTTATTTTATTTTACATTTGTTGACTGGGCTAGTCTATCTGGATATATGTCCATTTTCAGTAGAGGCCCTATTACAAGGTTTAAGAAGGCATTACAATAGAAGTTATAACAAATATAATGCTAACAGCAAACCAAATAGTATTTTTTTTTTTAGGCAATTGCAAATTACAATCTTAACACCAAAAAATACATAAACTACAACCTACGTGATGTGCATATCACAATAATCATTACAATACAAAGAATCTAAACATAAATTTTAGAAGAAGAATGCTAAAGTGTAATGAGAGGTAAAGAAAAGCTGAAAGGGGTGTAGGGAGAAAAACTAGTGAAGAAGAAAAGTAAAGAAAGGAAAAGAAAACAGAGTGAGTCTAGTTAGTACAAGGGCATAGCCATTTTTATTGAGGCACCGTTTAGAAGCATTTAAAAAGTGGGAGAGAAGTCTGGGATGAGATATCCGAGGGTTGTTTATTCCATATTTTCCAATAAAGTTGGACAACAGGCAGTCCCCTGTTGAGTTATAGGGTATAGTAGGGAAAAAATAGGGAAGAAAAGAAACAGAGTTAGTCTGGGCTACTACAAGGGCATAGCCATTTTTTATTGAGATACAGTTTTAGATTCATTTTAAAAAGTGGGAGAGAAGTCAGAGATGAGATATCCGAGGGTAGTTTATTCCATATTTTTCCAACATAGTTTGAGAACAGGCAGTCACCTGCAGAGTTATTGGATATGGTTGTTTTGATCAATAGTTTGTTTGCAGAGTGTAGATGTTTCTGATTATAATAAGGTGCGATGTGGCTAGAGAGTACTGGAGTTTTGGTGGGTTGGTACAGGGTTCTGTGGGCTATTATGAGTTGTTGAAGTTTGAGCTGATTAGGAAGTTTTCATTTGATATGATAAACCACCAAATACTCATAAACACTTTGAATTCCATTTCCCTAGAGGATCAGGCCATCCACTGGTTTCAATCTTATCTCAGTGGTAGACAACAGGCTGTCCTATGGCACAGCAAACTATCCAGCCATTTACCCATCACCCTCAGAGTGCCCCAAGGCTCCATACTAGGTCCACTATTATTTTCTATTTTCATCAATGATTTGTATAAGGTTATCCCAAATGCAACATGCATTCAATATGCGTATGACTCTACTTTAGTACGCTCTGGCACTTCACCTACAGAGTTGCAGATTCTATTCCAAAATACTTTTAGCACAGTTGAAAATTGGCTCCTTAACCATCATCTCATGTTAAATTCTAATAAAACCAAATGCTGCTTTTCTCCCCTACTCGCAGGTCTACCCCTATGACCTTTACATTAAAATCCAACAACGACACCATTATTTCCCCAGATTCCTCAACCAAACTCTTAGGAGTTATAATAGACAATTACCTTAAGTTTGATCTGCATATCAATAAAACTATTAAAACAGTTAATAAAACACTTGGCTCACTACATAGGATCAAGCCCTTCCTAACACCATTAGCCAGAATTGTAATTGCTCGTACACATCTACTCTCCACCCTCCTCTATGCTTCCCCTCTATTTACAAACCTCAGCAAAACTGACCTTAATAAACTTTCTAGCAGCTACAATCACATTGCTAGATTTGTAACAGATGCAGCCTACACAACTCATCACTGTCATAACCTAAATCTACTAGGATGACTTGAACTGCCTAACCTACTTCAGGTTAACCAACTAATAGTTGCACACAAGATCCTTTACCAACCAGATAATACACCCGTACTTAAAAACTTCATCACCCCCTACAGTAACCTTAGCGCACTTCGTTCATCTGAAAGACTACTAGTTCAAACTCTCAAATCCAACAACACAACCGGAGATTCTCTATTTGCTAACTCGGTTGGCAAAACTTGGAATTTTCTTCCTGCTAATCTTATATCTGAACTCTCTCTACCTCAATTCAAGAAAAGTCTGATTCAGTACTTTAAAAAACGATGGCTATGTCCTTGTTCTAATCCAAACTAACTCTAACCATCACTCGTGTGCACATGGGGGATTTATGCCTACATTTTGTTTCTTAACTTATATATCCTATGATCTCCTTGGATCTACTACCAGATTAGCCTACTAGGCATTCAATACCCTATCATTCTTAAAAAGACTGTCTGGAATTTTCCATCTCAGTAAAAATGTAATAATCTATTTGTTTATATCTGTTTGTTGTGTTTGTTTACATCTGTGTACAAATATTTTTATTTGTGTTTATTTTGTGTTTTAAACTGTAAACATGTAACAGTTTGTTGAATGTGTTTTTTGGAGCGTTTCTCCCCGGGCCTCCACTGAAAATGGACATGTATTCAGTCAGACTATCCTGGTAAACAAATGTAAAATAAATAAAATAAATAAAGAATAAGGCTACCATTGAAATGCATGAAAAACATCTATTCATATATCACTTTGACTTGTGTATGTACCTGAAAAGGTCCCAGGGAAGTTCCTCAAATGGTTTGTTTTACTGGTTATACAACTTTATATGGTGTATTCTGCTGCACTGTCAGTTTTAATGCATGTTAGAAATAATACTGTTTCACATCATTTTCAAAGTCTGTGTATATTAGAAAACATTTCACAATCTGGTCTTAGGAATATGTTATGATTCACTAAATTAATTACAACAGCAGTATATGAAAACTGGACAGTCAAACAAGAATGTAGAGTAGAGTGCATTTTATAGAGCTACCTGACTTTTCTGAATCACATTAGTGTCTTTTCTCTACCGCCCAGTTAATAATAAGGCACTGTTTGAGAATTTTCCAAAAGATTTACTTTAACAGTGACTATCCCCAAAGAACAAAGTATAGTCTGGGGTAAGTATGCCTATCATAAATGTTGAACTTCAAGGAGAGGACCATGTAAGAACAAAACAACTCTCCCACCACCCTCCTTTGTTAGTAAATAGGATGATGAACACTTTTAGTAGTATATATTTCAGCAATAAATGAAGCCTCTTTGGCAAATGTTCCATACCTGTTCATGGGGGGGGGGGGGGGGTTTCTTTTAAAATTAACTTGATATGGCATTACTTAAATAATCTTGTTAATGTATGTCATATCATTCAAATTTATGGCAGCTAAAGAGTTATGAAGAGAGAAGAACATATTCAGAAAATTGAGGTCTTATTCTTTTTCTTATTTCAGCTTTTTCCAGGTTAGGGGTCACCACATCAGATCACCTGTCCGCTAATGATTGGCAGTGGAGTTTTACAGTGCTGAGGTGCCAGCCTGGCACCCAGCCTTCCACAGAAGGCACATGCACACTCACACCTAAGACCAATTTGGAGTGTCCAATCCACCTACAGCATGTCTTTGGGATGTGGGAGGAAACTGGAGCACCCGGAAGAAACCCATGCAACCACAGGGAGGACATGCAGACTCCACACAGAAGGCACCTCAGCTGAGAATCGAACCAGAACACCTCTTGCTGTGAGATAGCAATACTAACTGCTGTACCATCGTGGCCGCCTGATTCAGAATATTGAGGTCTAATGGGAATAATTCCAAAACTCTTCATTTTATCATAATATGCACTTAAGGCATCTTTCTGCTCTGTTGTACCATTCCTTCAAATACTATTTTATAAAAAAAAAAAAAATAATCAGTTAAAGTTAATATTTAAAGTGAATCAGTAATTTTACAAACCATCTTTAACAATTAATTGTATTTCCAGTTATACTTATCATATTAAAGTTGCAATGATTTTACAAAAAAATTAAAATTATAGGTGTTTGATTATTTAGTTTCACTGTTTACTCAGATATTTCTCTATAACTACACACACAAACTGATGTCATGTATGTCTTTGGCAATGATTTACATACAGTGCATTCTGGGTAAACAAAACCAACTTACTTCTGTAGAAGAGCAGTATGCTACATACATTGTTGTTTCACTACTACATCAGTATGGTTCTACTACAAAATGCTGACTTCCTGAAAGCTGACATTTCAAAAGAATGAAAAATATGCCTAAAAAGCAACAGTGCAAAAAACTCCTTTTTTTTGTTTTTGCAAGGGCAATACCCCATTAACCACGAAATATGGAATAAACACTGTACCCCCCCAAAAAAACTTATATATACCAACTCCACAGTTGCTCCAACTTGAGGAAGGGAAAAATCTCCCTAAAGAAGTAAATCATTGCAGGTACACAATTAGAACTCGCACCAGTGATGATTTTGTGCGGGGAGAAAGCCTTTGGCTTTATGCTGTTTATCTTTTTTTCTGTGGGTTACTGACACTCCAGCAATTTCACCTCAAGCATGTGTCACAAAGCCCATCATCACATTTGCTAAATTGTAATGCATGGTGTTCCATCTGTAAGATCCAGTTAGCAACATGGGCCCGTTGTACACCTCACAGTAGCCATTTCCATTTGAAAGACACTATTATTATGGTGCTTTAGCAACACGTTGCATTGCACACTGACTGGATGTCTCTCTAGCCTACTGCAAAACCTAATTAGGCATTCTGTGGGAGAGAGATATGCTTATAGGCCATGTGCTCCCTCGAAAATGACTGCAATAAGGCATTTTCTCAAAAGAGTGATTCAGAGAATCTCTGTGCAGTTTACATCAGCTGTCAGTAATAATTAACGCAGCCAAAAGTTTGTGTTCACCCAACCGTGTAAAATGTAAATGATGAGGAGTTCAGAGGATGTGTAGTGTTTGGGTTTGTGTGAATGTGTGCGGCTGAATGTGTGAGTGTATGTGTAAGTGCGTGTCTCCCTGGGTGGTTGCAGCTGGTGGGTTACTTACAGGTAGAGTAGGTTTGCACATGTGTGTGTGTGTGTGGGGGGGGGGATGTCATACCTCTACACTCCCCTAGACTAACAAGCAAATCCTGCATAGTTTTTTTGGGGGGGTCATTAGATATCATACAGGACACTTTATATTGTATTTTAAAGGCACAGAGAAAGGAAAGAACAAAGTTTTGCAGTACAAAAGACGTGGGTGGTGGGACAGTATACAGCAGGGATACCCTAAACAGAGTACGCTAAAGGCAATAAAAAAGAAATATTCAAACCCTGTCCTTGTACCATCACAACACACACATGTCCCATGTTGTTAACTGGATCTTGTTAATGAGGTCCTTCCACATTGTAGCTAAAATGTCGCTGAATTGTAATTTCCTTCACTCCATAAACAGTTCACAGCTCTTAAGCTCACAGCTCAGGGTTGGGAGGGTGGCCTAATGGTTAAGGTGTTTGCCTTACAAACACAAGGTGCAGGGTTTGAGTCTCACAAGGGATAATTGGCTAGGCTTAAAAAATGGCTCACAAGGGCAGTTAGCCTACTACAATTAATATGTTTTAACACCAGTGGTGGGGTTCTTTCTGAATCCCCAAGCATGTATTTCTAGGAAGTAAGAACCCCCCCTACTGATGCATTAAGTAGTGAACAATTGCGGGTTCAGTTTTTCACTGTGTGAAAGGAGTTTCAGCTCCAAGAAAAATGTTTGCAGATTGCCCTTATCAACAAATTACAGAGCAAAAACAGTACACATTTGCCTTAAATACTGTATAATTTGGAATTCTATTTGTTAAAGAGGTTATGACCAACTCTAAAGATTTTTAGTTACATTTCAATGTGTACTACATGGTTAGATATAGACAGATTTCTTTAAATATTATGATTGTTGTTTCTCATAACTTTTCTTCGTTTTTACATTAAGTATTTATTTCATGTTTCATTGATAGAATATTGCCTCAGTATCTTTATTTTAGAGTATCTTATTACACAATTCAACCCTATTAAGGATTGTAATGCTTATTGTCTAGTATCTGCATATCATATATATTCCTTCCATCAGATACTTATTAAATTGTTCTCTTTTATTTATGGTGTTTTAGGCTCCAAACTTGGTACATCAATATAATGATATTCTGCATTTCCTATGATTATATTTAAAGTTGAAATATTCAATCTTCAACTAGTTAAGTATTGTAATATGTGTCCTTAAACTCATTCTGCTTTTGATGTCTCTTAAATATGTTAATAAATAAACCTGGGGAAACGTGTATTTCCTCTGGGTGTTCTGGTTTCCTCCCACATTCCAAAGACATGCGGTAGGTGGATTGGACACTCTAAATTGGCCTTAGGTGAGACTGTGTGCACAAGTGAGTGGTACGAATGGACTACTGTGGCAGAGCTATCCACCCGGTGGTGTAAACCTTGGCTCAAGAGGATTGTCACTGCGGAAGTGACACTCCAACCCCATGTGCAAAATGGGAAAGGGGGTTATGGATGGATGGATGTATGGATGGATGGATGGATGGATGGATGGATGGACAGGCACATTTATTGCCATTATATAGGATCTGGCATCAATCATCTCTGGAAGGTAATTAATCAGAGAGCATTTTGATTATCACAGTCAGTCTTCTGAACAGGTAAACTTGACTTTAAAAAGCAAGCAGATATTGGAACAGTAAGGGATAAGCATGTAAGCCTTGCACCTACTCATGTATGTAACTAGCCAGCATAAGATGTGCATTGTTTTGTTTTGTTTTTTTTTTTTTTTTGCAGGGAATATGGCTTTTCTTTTTTAACTTTTGACTGCAGAATATGTATGAATAGGGTGGTTAATCTGAAATGTCATGAATTACTCTTTGAATATCTAGTGCTATGTTAAATGTACTTGCACACAGTTGTATAGTGGGTTGCCTTATATAGAATTACCTTCATAACTGAAATCAATATAATTTCAGAGATAGTAATCAGTGTCGTATGAGCTTGATTTAATATTATTGGACAGCCATGGTGATGCATCGTGTATGCATTAATGATGCTACCTTCAGTAAAGCCTTTCCAAAAGCCATACATATATATATTTCTGTGTATATGTGTGTTTTAAAGATCTGCTGAGCTAAGTGTGGCATGTTTTGATATGTTTAGTGAGTACCTAAAGAATATCATGCAATTTATGTTATAAAACTATAAAATCTAAATGATATTTAATCAATCTGCCTTTATATTTACTCAGGAAATTAGAGCCATCTTCCCACTATGTGAAAATGTAAATTATGCACAACACTGAGTCTTTTGTTGTTTTATTAAGACAGCATATTACTAAGAACGAAATAACTGCCTTGCCTTTTTAAAATAGCACCATTGTAGAAAGGTGTTTCCATATCCCATTGGTCTCAGTTGTATAAAACAAATTGTCTGTCTTGTCTGTCTCCCAACTTTGGGATGAGTCAGACTGGATGTGTTTTAGATGTACAGTGCATGTACACACGCATGTATACGTGCATGTGTAAGTGCATGTAAATGCCCTTGAATTCATCTTAGAATTTGTTGCATATTGTTACAGCATACCCAGTACCACTGTATGTGTGGTGTTGGGAACTAGGATATAACAGCGTTTTATTAAGGCACAAACTGGACATATTTTTCTGCAGGGCAAAGGTAGACTATTGTCAATCTGGGTATACATGAATATTTACAGGGTAAGTGCCATAAAAATGGGAAAATTGTATTAGTTCCATTGTTCCACGGATAGCCAACTGGCTCACAGACAGGACCCAGGAAGTTAGAATTGGGGACTCCACCTCTACAAAGAAGCCAGTGCCTCAGAGATCAGTCCTGGGGCTGCTCCTTTTTTTTTTTGCATTTACTTCTCAGAAGTCAAGGTAAATGTCAATGGCTTCTGGCGGACTAAGTTTGTAGATGATTGCAAATTAGGAGCTGTCATTGAATTCCACACTGACACAAATGCTCCCCAGGAGGAGCTGACACAGATGAATAACTGATGGTAGAGTCATGGACTAAAACTAAATGCAAAGAAATATATAATAGTATCCTTTGGGAAGTCATCCATCCCTGGTAACTTTCATATTGACAATGCACCCCTTAGAATTGACTCAGTAGTCAGGGAGTTAGGGACACACATAGATAGTAATCTAGCCTTTGATCATCACATGTCTACAGTGGTGAGGAAATCATTCTATTGCACAACTTATAAACAAAGGTATGGCATCTAAGTCCAAGGAAGTCATTGTCCCACTGTATTCAGCATTCATCAGACCTATCACTGAGTACAATGTTCCCTTTGGTATGTACCTATCCAGGTATATCCAACAACTGGAACATCTGCAGAGGTTCCTCATAGGTTCATAGGCAGGTACTATGCTATCCGCCCTGGGGCCTATATAAGCCTAGCCAAAAAGGTTTCCTGGCTTTCGCCACCCAAGAAAATTATTTTCCTGTGTCCCTGTCGAGCAGTACCACAGAAGTGATCTCCAGGGTCAATTTTCTATTTCCCATCCAGTCGTCAAGATTTTTCTTAAAGAGGGCCATTGAGGAGCTTTGCTTGACATGAATGGGCAGTTTGTTCCAGAGTATGGGAAGTCTCTGGGACAAGAATCTATCCCTCCAGCATGTTCTGTTTATTGTGGTTACAAGGTTTAGGTCCCTGGAGCATGTGATATGGAGAGATTGGGATTTCTTTAAGTGTAGCATGTCCAACAGCTCTGGGTTTGAAATAGCTTTGTATGTTAGGCAGCGATTGCTTCTGAGTAGGCGATATGCGACAAAGTAGTGCTGGAGTTTTTGAGACGTCTGCTTTATGGCATCTGTTTGAGGCCAGTAATCCTCTTAGTGAGGTATTTCTGTAGCCTTTCCAATTGTTGTAGGTGTCTTGTGAGATACATGCCAAACAGGGCATTGTACTCTATAATGGGTCTGACGTGGGATGATTAGAGAGGAAAAATGGCCTCCTTTTTTCTAGAGGAGAACCCTTTTGTGATGAGGTGTGCCACATAGAAGGATTTCCTGACTGCTGTGGCAATGTGGTTATCAAAGGAGAGACTACTGTCCCCCTGTGTCCCGAGGTCTCTTATCACACTTTCAGTGTTTAGTGAGCTACCACCTATGTCCCCAAAGGGGATGACAATGCACTTCTTGGTATTGAACTTGAGGCCATGAATTTGACACCAAGCATCTGTCTCTGTGAGGCCCTTTTGTAGAATGTCTACATCATTAGGTGATTCTATTATGGCTCCCAGTTTGCAGTCATCTGCAAACTTTGTTAGCCAAAGACCTTCTGTGTTGGCCTGCACTTCAGAGATGTAGATGCCGAACAGGAGAGGACCCAGGACCGAACCCTGTGGTACTGCACTTGTCACTGTTCTGATGTCGGACTTGGAATAGGCTACTTTTACTGTGTGGGTTCTATCAGTGAGCCAGTTGGCCACCCATCTTGTGACATAGGCATTTATGCCCAGTTTAGTGAGTTTATCTATAATTCCAGAGTGGAGGATGGTATTGAAAGCCTTGGCGAGGCCAAGATAGGCTGTGTGCACTACCTTGCCCTCGTCTATGGCTGTGGTGACTGCTTCAAAGAAGTCAGTCAGGTTTAGTAGACCCGATCTGCATTTTACAAACCCAAACTGAGTGGGGTCCAGGATTTGGAGGTTACTTATGTCTTTGTTTATAAGCTCCAAGATGATACATTCCATGATCTTGCAGACCAGGCTCATCAGCTAATGAGGCAGTAGTTTCCGGGGTCTGTGGTGGCACCCCCTTTGTGGAGTGGGATAACCCTTGCTGTGCGCCAGTCAGTAGCCACATAGCCTGAGGTGAGACTATGATTGAACATGGTACTTAGGCGGGGTGCCAGTTCGTTCTGTACTTCATGCAGTACGCAGCCTGGGATGTTGTCTGGTGCCAGTTCGTTCTGTACTTCATGCAGTACGCAGCCTGGGATGTTGTCTGGTCCCATGGATGCTGTGTTCTTGGCTTTGGAGAGTGCAATCTTTACTTGTTCATCAATGATTACAGGGGCTTTGCATTTTTCCAGTATTAAAGATGGGCCCTTTGGAGGGTAGATCTATGCCTGGCATATAGGGCATGGTCAGACCCAACTCTGATGAACCACCTGCATATCCACAAAACAAACACTACCAGACATACCCGTTCTAAAGACTTAAACCTTGCCCATGATATAAATAAGGCCTGCTGGAGAGATAGGTATGTATCACAGAGACTACCCCATCTATGGAACAGGCTCCCCATCCATGTGAAGACGAGTTCCTCCCTAATCCAATTCAAGTGCAACTTGGACAATTGGATGGGAAACCGGAAATTCATCCCTAGTTTGGCACCTATTTTTCTAATGCAAACAGGTAACCTATAAATGGTTCATCTCCAAAGCCCATGCTTATACTTATCAAGGGTATCAGAATTCATCAGAGATTTGGGATGCATGGCTAGGCTTAAAAAGGCCCTTGTGGTCGTTAGCCTATTAAATACCTATGAACCTATTTAGTGACATGAAAAGACAACATTCATTAAGTGAAAAGCATTCAGTGTTTACATGATCTGAGTTTCAGTATGGGTAGCATGGTCACTAGAGTAGCATTGGCTACCTCTTAGAAGTGTGACACACCCCAGTCCCAAACCCCATAACTACCAACATGAAAGCATCATTGCCAGAGGATTATAGTATGTTACTTGCTATACTGCAGTACCCGCGGTGGTAGTGCTGCGGTAGCGTTGTCGCCTCACAGTAAGATGCTGTCCGGTTCGATTCTCAGCTTGAGCGTCTTCTGCGTGGAGACATGCATGAATGGGTGTACCTTCGTTGAAGGTTGTGCATCAGGCCTGGCAAGCCGGTACATAAAAATCAACTGCCAATCATTAGCGGACGAGAGTTCCACTGTGGTGACCCCTCACAGGGAAAAGCCGAAAGACACAAACAAACTTGCTGTACTGCAGTAAATTGTTTTGTTTTTTGCTGTCCATCACACCATTGCTTCTTATATATACTAACTCTTGTATTATTGTTTGTCTGCGTAAGGGGATTACACTGAGATACTACAGCCTTGGGCATAGTATATATTTTGCATATTCACTCCTTCAGTCTCCATATCAAGATCACATTTATAGACCTTGGAATTTTAAGAGAATCCCTGCAGGATACCAGGTTTTCCTCCTGAACAGAGTACAATGCACTTTAAATGAAGGCAAAATGTTCTTGTTTTATAATTATGGCTATGCAGATATTAATTTTATCTCAGGCTAAAGACAGTTTTACTTTTGCAACAAAAATTGATTCATGCCTTTAATTCCTAGCAGTTAAGACTGTCTAATAGTCATTGTCTTGGTTAATTAAACAGTATTGGTCTATTATGGCAACTCAGTGTGCATCAGTCTGTTTTCTGAAATATCCAGCAAGCCTGCTCTGCATACAGGTATTGTTTAAATAACATTGGGCCCTTATAGCTATAAAAGTCAAATGCAGTATTCCTTATATGTTTGTACAGCCCTTGATACACTGATATAAAAAGACTGATCATAAAGATAATGTCTTGCAGATAACATGCTGAGGAGGATTGAGAAATGAAGAAAAGTTAGCAAATAAAATGCAGCGAGTGGTACTGTGGCATCTACCATGTCAGCAACAAGTGGAAAACAACAAGCTACTGTAGTGCACTCACCACAGTCATCTCTCTTGTTTATCTAGCTAATTAGCTAAGACCAGCTAAGTGTTGGGAGGGTGGCTTAATGGTTAAGGCGTTTGCCTTACCAACACAAGATGCATGGATTGAGTCTCACAAGGGATAATTGGCTAGGCTTAAAATGGCTTGCAAGGGCAGTTAGCCTAGTACTAACCTATGAATCACTCAGAGTGGGAAAATATTATTAAGATGGAAGGATGGCAAATGATTAAGGGGTTTACCTTGCAGACACTAGGTGAAGGGTTTGATTCTCACATGGAATGATTGGCTAGGCTTAAAATGGTCCACAAAGGCAATTAGCCTAGTACTAACCTATGAACCAAGGGGCCCTCTTCAACAGTGTTATAGAAATGTGAGCTGTTCTGATACAATATGTTTGCAGAGGACTGTAGGATTTCCGTATATTGGAGCAGTGCATTCAGCAATGGCAGTGAAGGTCTGGTACACAAATAGTAAAACTCAAAGATCTCCAGAATAGCTGTCACTGGGATGTGGTGGATGTCTCAAAACTTTAGGGATAGAAACCTTTAGCACAGTCCCCTCACACCACCTTGTTATCTGTGCCACTACTTCTGGCCACGTATTCCCACTCACTAATTTATTGAAAAGTTGCAGTCCTTCTGCTATGACCAGTTCATTAGTCAATCATGGGTAATTTGATGCAAAACTCAGGGCTTCTTCCCTCTTTACTAGTAGAGCTGGCAACTTTACTGTCTTATTAGCTTTCCGATTGAAATAAAAACCCACCAGTCATCTGGGACTTCGTACCCACATAAATCTCTGCATACTCACAGGGGACTGTGAATAGGCATCACCCCCTTTTCATCTCTACAAAGTGCTTTAGTTTACCTATTCCTTATCCTTCCTCCACTGCTGCTATATGGCCTGCAACACACACCACACTGTGTATGGCTTCTCTGTAGGAGATCTAAGATTATTCTTTTACTTCTATGATTCCAACAGTGTTTAAGTCTCTCTCTGTATTTGCTGGTGTGCGTGTGTGTGTGTGTGTGTGTGTGTGTGTGTGTGTGTGTGTGTGTGTGTGTGTGTGTGTGTGTGTGTGTGCACATGTGTGTGTGTGTGTGTGTGTGTGTGCGTGTGTGTGTGTGTGTGCGTGTGTGTGCGTGTGTGTGTGTGTGTGTGTGTGTGTGTGTGTGTGTGTGTGTCTGTGTGTGCATTTGTAATTTGATCCCAGTCACCCTCTGTTAGGTTTCCAGTGTGAATGGATAAAGATCTTAAGGGAAAATGCAACATCTAACATGATATGCTGATAGTCTTGGGTATGAATCCCAAATGAGAGCTAATAGCATCTGTTCACTTCTATGCTTCTATGAATGTTTAAGAAGAGGGATTTCTCGGTATTTGTGTGTGGGTGTAATTTCACACTACTGTCTCTAGTAATTCTCATTTCTCCCCTTGTTAGTTGAAGCACCTCTTTGCCACATCTTTCTCCTACTTCAGTCACAAGTAAGGGAAGTTTTTACTAGGAAGCAATACGTATTTTATTCAATGAGAAAGCACCATCCTACCTTTTTTGTTTCAGTAATCCTCAACAACTAACTTCATGTTTCCCTCTTGGCCACTCTATTGACCTATTCATTGTCCCTAAAGGCAGGGACCTATATCCACATTTTCTGTGTGTTTCCTTAATTGTCAGACATTTCCATTTCATTTATAAAATCATTTATCTCATATTCTTCATACATTATAATCCATTACTCCATGTTACATTGGTTCCCCTCTCTGTCTGTGACTAAAACATGTTCACTATGATCCTGTCCTTCATTTTAGGCCCGTCATACATGTGTCCCAGGACTACTAACACACTTCCCATAGTACATTTGTCTATCACTTCCTTTATCCTCTTATTGCATTCCAAGGGGAAAAGCGAAGAACTTTTACTTTACTAAAAAAATATTTATAACTTTATTGTAGAGGCTAAAACAGACTTATTCCACTTCTCTATTTTGATATCCAAACACAACCACAGTCTCACTGTCCTCTTTACCTTCTTCACAATCCTCTGTTCTTGAATCCCCATCTTCTGAATGCCCTCCCCACACTTTTATTATATATTTTTTAGCTCCCTGCCTCCTCCATGCATTTGCAATGAGTTTTCTAACTTTTCCAGCCAGAAGTTCTATATGTTATCTCTTCTCCCCCAGCTATCCTTGTTTTCTCATGACACACTCCAACTACACAAAGGTTGCATGGATTGGGTATCTCCCTAATCAACCTCGCCCCCATACATCTCTAGCTTGATCTCAGATATTTTGTACTTCCCTGCAGGACAACCACAGGAGGATCTGGTCTGAATTCTTCCCTCCATACCCTCAACAAATTTGCTAAAGTTCCCCATCCCATCTTAAACATTATTTTGGGCATTCTAAACCACCTATAGACTACTCTCCTACATATATTGGTCCTGCATTACTTACTAGTCCCATCATATCCTGTACTCCACCCAAAATACAATCTTCTTTCCAGCTGTTATCCTCTCTAATCTACTGTCATTTCAACACTCTTAAACTACTTCTGCAGAATCCCATCCTACAGGTCTATATAAAAAGCCTATCTTTCCTTTTATTTCCTTTCCTATAATGGCCTGATTTTGATCTCCAATCTTGCATAATCTGTCCTTTCCCTCAATCTAAGCTTTGCATCTTCAAACATTCACTTCCATGCTAATTACTACTAACAAGTCCCGTTATGTTGGCTACTCCCCCACCTTCACTTCATAATTGTCTTATGTTTCTTCAGACTCCATCAATTTGTTTATTTCTTCATTCCATGCATTGACAACAGCACAAATCTTCAGCGTCTCCCATCTCCTATACCAGTAGATCCATCACCCCCCCATATACTGCTCACAGTTTCCTAACTGTATACTCACAGTCTCATTTGTCCCCTAAGGAGGTGAAAACATTCTATAGTGGTATCACCATTAACTGAGGGAGATGGGAATTTTTTAATTATTTTTTTTACTTATGCTCCGAACTCCCTCCATTTGCTGTGGATGTGACTTCTGCAGTATTTGCTGTCAGAGAAGGCACAGTGTCTTACATGTATCTTGACACTGATTATGCAGCAAACAGCTTAATGCATACAGCTTACAGTTCTGCAACCCAAACTAATCACAATGTTTCCTCTTGAGCTGAGTGAGATGATTATTGTCACTTTTCTTCCAGCTTGCATAACAGCTCCTCCATTGTCCAGGTCATTAGTCAATCATGGGTAAATTGATGCAAAACTCAGGGCTTCTTCCCTCTTTACTAGTAGAGCTGGCAACTTTACTGTCTTATTAGCTTTCCAATTGAAATGAAAACCCACCGGTCATCTGAGACCTCCTACCCATATAACTCTCAGAATACACTACCAACCTGTTCCATAATGACGTCACTTTACTAGATTCCCCTCGCCACACACACACACACACACACACACACACACACACACACACACACACACACACACACACACACATACACCACTCACACACACACACACACACACACACACACACACACACACACATGTACATATCCCTTGTTTTCTTCTGTTTGCACATCCATCACCATTATTGCATGTTATCGAGTTCTTGTGCCTTTTTCCATACCCCCATACGAATTTCTTTCTTTCCTAATTCAACACAAGCAAAGTCCGAGAGGGAAATGGTACAGAAACACACACAAAAAAAAAAAAAAAAATCACTGACCAAAGGCATAACTGTAGGCAAAAATGTTTTAATCCATTGAGCACTTTTGTCCTCAACAGGACTTTTTCACCATAAAATAACACCATTTCTTCCAGTATTTAAATACACACAAACAGTCAAAATCATTATACCTAATAGAGCCTGTGACAGTTCCTACTCTGGGATGATCAAGGTGCCTCAACCTTCACCCCTGATACTAGTGAGGAACTGCCACTAGGAGCAGAAATGGATACACACAGTATTTTCTGATGCAGCTCTCTGCACCAAGCACAGTTTCCCCTTAAGAGCACACAGGGAGCACACTCCAGACCTAAGGATAGATTCTTTATCTCTTTGGGTCCCAAACAAGAATACACACTGATCACTTTGGATCTCTGTGTCCCTGTTCCAAGTAGCTGACACACATACTTGGATACTTGATTTTCACATACACACACACACCTGGGAAAGGCTGGCACAGATTTACCAATTGTGCCCCCTCTGCCCAGACCATAAGGTAATTACTCTGCCAACAGTCAGCTACTCTAAGATTCTTACAATGGTACTCAATTATAAATTATACTGAATAAAATTAATACTAATACAAATGGTAGAGTATGACCAATGCAGCAAGGCTTTCAGGAGTGACTACAGTATCACTATAATAAGCATAAGTACTCTCAATATGTTAAAAGTATTCTCTAAAACACCAGCCATAATGAAAGGTATAGCAATATTTAATAGTAAATAATAAAATAGAAAACATGAGAAAATCTATGTACAATAAACACCAGAGTTTCAATTACAGGAGATATAAAAAATAATACAGTCAGATAGATAAACGCAGATACAAAAAAACAGTACTTAAGTAATCTCACTGTATTTTCCTGACTAATCTAAAGAATTACAATTCTCTGGTTACTTACTAAAGCAAGGCAAGATCAAGTATGCTGAGTTCCTTACTATAGCAAGCCAAGATGAGGTGTGAGGTTGTGTGAGTTATCTGTGAGAGATCTGCCCTGTCAGGTTCTGGAAAACAAAGTTCTGTTGTGAGAGCTCCATCATATCTCTCACTAATATCTAAAGAATCATTTCAGCGCTGGTTATAGAATGACATTGCATCTGGTCACCTGACTCTGGTACAATACATACCAGAGCTTTTCTAAGCTCTGTTGCAGCATCTGAAAGCTATAAAACAATTTCAGAAACTTACACTATTCCAGGGTAGCAGTTAGTTCACCCCCAAGGACAATACAATAAGATTCCTACTCCTGATTTTCCCAGACAGTTTTGTCTCTGGTTGCAATCAGGCCTGTAAGAAAAATGTTTATGGCTTTAAATATCTCTTTTCTGTCCAGCAGGACTCACTGTGGATGCATTTTTAACACAAGCAACTTTACAAATATATTTTAACAAACATTTGTACAAATCAGTGGGATAGTCAAATGACATAAAATTCTTTACAAAACTCCAGCTAGCTATGCTGGCATATGTTGCACATGCGCTGCCCTACTCTCTCTGGCGCAGATGGCACTACCGCATATCCCCACAGAGTTATTATTCAATATAGTCAATAAATCAATTAATCAAATTAATAACAAATTAGAAACAAAAATACATAAGATAAAAAACATGTAATATTCATAAATTAATTTAAAACTGGTGGTTGATCTCCCCATAATATAAGTTGCCACAATATCTATTTTCTTTCCAAAAAGTTTTTGTAACAACTTCTCCTTCAATTTAAAGGAATGCACTCCTAAACAGAAAAATAGATTTTAAAAATTTGTACAAACAGCACTGTGTTTAGACAGTGCACTGTTCTTATCATGGATTCTAATTGCATATACATGTTTTTAATTCTTTTAGATATTTTTTGTGTTGTTATACAGACATAAAATGCATCACAAAAGGAACAAATAGCAATATGTGCTAGACTTGTACCATTACAGTTAAATTGTCCATTTATTTTAATGGCCTTATTTAGGTGAGCAAAATAAATAATAGGACTCTTCCAAATAAAAGTGCAAGCACTGCAAAAGCCACATTTGTTCATGCCATGGCCCTTGTCACTGTATAATACTAGTGCATAGGTGTTTTCATTTTCTACATACTGCTTGATAGATTTAGATATCTTATAAACAAACATGGGGGGGCAGAACCAACACTACTCTATACTTCAGGATTACCCATAAAAATTTTTCAATTATCAAAAATGACTTTTTTAATAGAAAAATCATCCACTGTTATTTGCAAAGTAAGTGTTTTTTATAACCATTATTATCATGCATGGGCTTATTAAAAAAGCCCACAGTTAGAATAGGAGGGAAAAAAATCATTTCTCTTAGATATTATTTCTTCAGCAGTACACTGTAAACATCCTAAACAATAACCTCTCTCTCTGAACAACTCAGCTAGCTTATAAATCCCATCTAAAAAGATTTTGCCATCTGTGGAAAGCCTAGACAATTTGATCAGACACTGGATATCAAATACTATCATCCTCTAGGCTGTTAGCAGTGCAAGTGTAAACCAAAGCAACAGCAATGATGACTGAATACAGGCAAGGAAATGCAGGAGCAGACAAGTGAAGGAAAGACTAAAACCTTCAACCCCTGTGTGCAAAAGGCAAAAACAAAGTACAGTGCCAAACAGCAGTACTGCATCAAAAGAGTTGTTGTTGTATTTTGTCTTTCAGCTTTTCCCGGTAAGGGGTCACCACAGTGGAACTCCAGTCTGCTAATGATTGGCAGTAGATTTTAAGAAACACTGAGGTGCCAGCTCGACGCCCAACCTTCAATGAAGGCACTCCCATTTACGCATGCATGTCTTTTGAACGCTACCCAACCACGGGGAGGACATGCAGACTCCACACAGAAGGCACTCCCAAGCCAAGCCAAGAATGAAACGGGAGAACCTCTTGCTGTGAGGTAACAATGCTACCGCCGTACCACCACGGTATACTGCATCAAAAGAGTAATGTGACTAAATAATAAAGCATTACGTGTACAAATCACCAACACAGAAGAAATGTGATCCATATGTCAAAAAACACATTCCATGTCAGAGGCAACACAGATAGGTGTTCAGGTATACAATGTGTATGTGTTAGATGCAATGACATTACATAAGCAAAACTGAAACAAGGTTCCTCACAAATATCCACACCAATGACATGGAATATTAAGTAAATGGTGATACAAACATGAATAATGAAAGCTAAGGAATGCAAGCCTGTGCAGAGGCAGGAAGTATACCAATGCACAACACATGAATAAACCATATACCCTACAGGAAGGTGAACACATATATATATAGATATATATATATATATATATATATATATATATATATATATATATATATATATAATGCATATATGAAACATATAAGCTAAAACAATAGGGGAGAAAGGAGACGAACATTATAGGCCCACATCTGTGGGGAAATGCTAGCAAGAGAAAGCAGGTACAGAATAAAACAGGACAACCCTAGCTAAGAAGGCACAGTGCACATGCACATGTCCACAACACAAGATGGACTGCAAGTCCACACAAGGTACACTTAAACAAATCACCAGTGTTTGACACGTGTGCATAGTGCATTGGGGATGGCCATAAACAGGTCTGTGTAAATGACATAAATAACACGGTAATGTGCAATAGTCAAACAGCAAATGGCATAGGTACACAACCATAAAAGGTTTTTACTTAATTTACCTATATATACTGCCATCTAAACATAACACAACAGGTGCCAGACTCACTGTCAGTGATACAAATATCACAGTACGTGTGTAAGACTGAGCAAATGATGGTCTTGTATTCACAGGTATAGCACACAAAAAATGGAATAAGCACATGTAACTAGGTACATATTACAAGAGTGGTTGTATGTCAGTCATATTAAGGTCAATCAGTGCATATGTACTACAAATCCATACACATGGACACGTATGCTAAACTATGTATACATGTCTTAATATAAGCTATGTTCAAAAAGACACATTAGTGCCATAGGCAAGATATGGACAAAAAAGGAAATCATGAATGACGCTATATAAAGTATCACCCCTGTATATTCAATAAGGGATCATTAAATCTCAATGTAGTATGTGAAGGTAACATGCAGATAGATATACATGACACAGTACTCTAAAACAGCAGTAGTATTAAACTGTGTAGTACATGGCACATGAATTGATGGTATATGTCACATGGAAAGTCATTCTTCCAGTGGGACAGTATGACCCAACAATGTTGCATAACGTACATAATCAAGGACACATAATTTTGTTGACCATAAATATGACAGCAAAAATCAACACACAAATGAGTGCAATACATACACATGGATAACATGCATATATAAACATACTTGACTGACCTCACTGCATTATATGACAGGAATGGCAATAATGTGGTATGGCAGTTGCTGTCATCCCTCTTAAGTATATACGTGAACAACACAAGCAGAACAAATCTGTCTCATTTGCATTATGCTAACTGCAGCAGTCATATCTGTCACATACAGGGCTAGAGTGTATCAGACAGAACAATATTATGCTGCACTACATATGTAGGTGTACACATACCTACAGACTGAAGAAATAGCACCCCTGCCCATATGAAGCAATGTATGCAGTAATGGCAGCATATGATGATCATGTATATAATAATGGTAATGCATGTACCATTTGCTTATATATGCAATACTGTAGCAGCAAGATAAAGCCACATATGACCTGATGTGTGCAGTGTTCATCATGACAGATGTCTGAAAAGCATGACAGCAGTATGGGATGTGTGTACAATTTTGCCTATGTCTTACAAACTGAAATAACAAAAACTCATGGTGGCAGCATTATATAAGTGAATCACACTGACAACATATACATCCCTAAGGGTCGCACATCAAGAAAAATCTTCCTAATGATCTCCTGGAAGGGGTTGTGCATGGCCCACGCCATGTCCTGAACATTACTCATCAGGACCCTCAGTTATGTCTAGAACATGTCAGTCATCACATCCCGCATCTGGTCCCAAATGGTATTCATTCACAATTGTGCACAAATCCCATACTGTTGGTGGTAGATGTCTTTGACTCTGAATAACAGGAACAATGGCACATCTGGTGTCATCACCATTGCCATCTACATCATGATCCCCTATCCTGGTCCTTGGAGTCCAACTCTGCTGACAGTGATCTGGCATGTGAGTGCCACCTGATTAGTGAAATGGCATGGGCTCTATTATACATACATAAAAGCTATTAAAACTTCAAAATAATGAATATCTGAAAATTCATAAAGTTCATATGCTACATGTTTTAACTGTTATATATGTGATGCTACACTACAGTCTGATCATAACCAGTAATAATGTCTCATTTGAGGACAGGAATATATCCAATCCAAAATAAATTACAAAAAGGTGTGTAATAAATATCACACTTATATGCCAAACATCTCCACAATAAAGCACAATCATTGATAAAGTGTGCATAAAGATAAATAAGCCGTTAATATACATATGTATTATATATAAGCAGACATAATGTGTGTAGTTTGACTGTCTACATTGTGTTGCTGTGACAGGTCTGTTACAAAACCTGCAATTAGTCAGCTGCATATGTATAGTATACTGAACTAGAGATTACACAATGCACAATAAATGATATAGAAGCATTATGAAGGGCCTGGGAAGGAGGTCACTTTCAGAATATCAATATGTAAGTGGATGTAATACACATGGCAAGTCTTCCTATATTGTCACATCTATCTTCTCCTCCACAGTATGTATTTACATGTGTTGCATAACACAGTCAGCCTTGCAGGCACACATTTGCAACAACTAATCACTACTGCAATTTCAGATGTGTACCCAACATGACTAAAGAGATTATATAAAATGCAAGTAACAGCATCAAAATATATTAAACAGGATGTGCAATGTGTGCCCAAGTTGGATCACAATACAGTACATTTGTAGTGCCAACATAATGATCACCAAATCTGATCCATAAGGTATATTTATGCATCATATAACAAAAGATACAAAGGTGTAATAATAGCAGCATTGTAAAAGTTATAATAATCATATACTGATGAATTAGACTAAGTAAGTGTGCCTATCATTTGGTTTCATTAATTTACTCAGATAATTTACGTGTCATGCAGGACTAAGTTTATTAACCATATTTCTGCTGTTACTTGTACATTGTTGATCTATCAGCCTTCCCTATACATGCAAAACCTGCATGTGAACAAATAGGCAAATATAGAGCATACAATAATGAAATTGGGCCCAATTCCAACAACAAAAATTCTTGTTCTAGTGAAAATGATCACTGCCACATTTTAGAATATGACCCTGGTAGACACATTCTAAATAAACCTTACATCAATCACAGTCACATCCAATGAGAACAACTCTTAAAGAACATGTCACTTATTCTTTACTCAATGTGTCTCTCACACAATTATGTTCAGGCTTCAATATAACTTTAAAAGTAGAGTATAAATCAGTATTACATGCAACTTATGTTTCACATTAACTTATTGTAAGTAAAATATCAGCATTAAAAATATATTTTAATATTAACAGTCAATAGTATGGGTCAAATTAATTTGCAAATATGCACAATGCAACATGGGTAATGAGTGACATCACAACATGATGTAATCAGAATTGAATTTGAATGGCTCCAAACTGTATACAGAGAGAAGTACAACAACAACATGTAAGAGCTAGAAATTATGTATATGACACACATACATAAATTTCCTTTAACAAATATATAACTGTTACTATTCAGGTTTGCATTCTACCTATAGATGCACATCGAAATATGAAAAAAATGTATTTATAATCATGCACATACTATGCAATGTCTCAGATACATAATAAAACTTAGAATGACTTGTGGCGCAATAATGACAGAAAACTGTGTGCAAGGTAATGTTACACAAACCATCGGAGTGCACTTATACAATGCTGCAAGAGCAGTGGAATTCAAGCAGTACATGCCAATCAAGGTCTGTCAACAGAACAAAGACTGTGACTCAGCAGACACCCAGTCAATAATAAAAAAGAGCAGGAAGGCTATGCACACCATACAATTCACTGTGAACCACTGGTGTATATACAAGTTGGCAACTACATGCTATATAAATAATGGCAAAAGCAATCGGTTTATGCTGTGGCACACAAATAGCAATACAACAGAGACAACAATGTAGCATTTATTTATGTATTCATTTGTGTATTTATTTATTTGTTTATTTATTTATATTTGTTTACCAGGATAGTGCACTGAACTCAACAGACCATTTGAAGGAGCAGACTGGTTGAAAAGGATTGCATAAGAAATGGATAAACATATTTAAATATAAGAGGATGTGGTAAAAAAAAAAAAAGTTAATTTACAGAAATGAATAAACCATATTTAAAGATAAAAGGATGTCCTAAAAGCACACACACACACACACACACACACACACACACACACACACACACATATATATATATATATATATATAGACATGTATATATATATATATATATATATATATATATATATATATTTAGACATACATATATATATATATATATATATCTATACATATATATGTATATATATATACAGATCTATACATATATATATGTATATATATATATATATATTTAGACATACATATATATATATATATATATACATTAGGCAGTTTTGGAATAGGAGTGACTATGGCTGTTTTCTATATCTGAGGTATAATCTTATTAGTTAATCATATGTTGTTTATGTAAGAGATAGTGTGGGAGATAAACTCTTGCAAAAGTAAATGAACCAAGGGGCTAGGTTATCTGAGCCAGGGGGAGCATCTCTTTGTATTTGGTCCAATTGTATTTCAGTCTCTTTGCTTCTAATCTTTTTGAAGTAAAATAGTGGAATGTAAAGGGAGTAGAGGATTGCTATATGGGTAGATGGTTTGTGTTGCTGATATGTGGCAGATTGCTGAACTCACTGAGCAAGTCAGTACATGAGAGGTTGTGTGTGGTGGTGGTGTTAGAGGGGATAAGGAGAGTGAAGTTGTGTTGCATTTTTTGACCAGTCAACAGGTTGATTTCTAGAATGTTTTAAGTTTGGCTAAAAGTGAGATTTGGTTGTTTTGGTAGTGGCTGTTTTTGTGGCTGTGGATGGGTTGCTTGGCTAAGTTGAAAAGTGAGGTATATTTGATTCTGTAGTCTGGGGAGGGGTTGCATTTCTAATTGTGTCATGATTCTTCACATAACTGGAGAAGCTGTTTGAGCTCATGAGATACCCAGGCATGTTTATTATATCAAACTAGTCTCTGGATTAAAATTAATCTTCATACACAGTCATGTTAAAGTAAATATTCCAGTTAATCACATATGTATATCATTTAGGTCTTGCCAACAAACAGCGCATAACGTCATTATAAGAAAAAACATTTAATAGCACATAAGATAACATTTTGCATAAAACTTGTACATAATAATTTTATTCATAATAAATCTCTGTGTATTATACATACTTCACAGATGCATCATGGGAAGTCTGACATAATATTAGCATACCTGAATGTCATAGAACTACACATCTAAATCTGCAAAATGTGGTGCTTTTGGTGAAAAGTCTATGAGTGAGAGTGGACAACATCTCAAGAGAAAGGGATTTGTAAATTAATGATCGTATTGGGCAGTTGGCTGTCAAGGTACTGGGAACCATGCAGTGGTGTTCATTACTGTGGAAGTTAGCAATGTACTGGCAGATTTTACTGGAGATGGTTTATAAGGTTGTGACATTTTTCTTTGAGGCTGCAGCTATAATGGGTAGTCCGTATTCAAGTTCAGATAAGAGTATTCCTTTGCCTATGTCAGCTTTTCTGGCTTTGACAGAAGAGGAGACAGCTTGTTCGCCCTGAACAGTAGTGTGTTGACCTTTTTGAGTGTGTTTTGAATGTGCAGTTGAAACTTAAGTGATTGGATATATATATATATATATATATATATATATATATATATATATATATATATATATTAATAATATGTCTGGAGACATAACGGTGGACATTTATAACTCATACCTCTCTCCCTTTGCTGCCCCTCAAGCTTGTGCAAGTGTTCTAATCACAGATCTTGATTTCTGGCATGATCTTCAACAGCTGCAAACATAAAAACATATGAAGTATTATGACAAAAAGGATTGTTTTATTCTAGTACATAATGACTGCTATGTACAACAAAAGAACAGTGAACAATACAGTTATTAATATTTGTTAGAAAACATCGCTATACAGTACAGTATCACAGTTTGCATATTTGGTCATTGATGTTTCAATCTCAATAATATGCATGTAAGAAGATAAGTGCTAACAAACTGGAGGAAGGAAGAGTAAAACCTACAGCTCTTACTTATGTTCGCACTACAAACAAGAACCCTTCCTGCCTAGCTAATTGATCACTTTTTTGATTCCAAGAAGTGACAGAAGTCAAACGCCTTACATTTGTGAACACTCGGGTAAAGCATTACACACACAAACAAGAGTGCCAATCTAAGATGAAATTTGAGAAGTTTCCCTAACCATGTGGGCAAAGACCTACAAATGCACACAATTATTGTATGCTGAATGCAGTGTGGTGTTACGTAATAATAAGTAAAATGTAATGCACACAATTATTGTATGCTGAATGCAGTGTGGTGTTACGTAATAATAAGTAAAATGTAATGCACACAATTATTGTATGCTGAATGCAGTGTGGTGTTACGTAAAAATAAGTAAAATGCACACAATTATTGTATGCTGAATGCAGTGTGGTGTTACGTAATAATAAGTAAAATGTAATGCACACAATTATTGTATGCTGAATGCAGTGTGGTGTTACGTAATAATAAGTAAAATGCACACAATTATTGTATGCTGAATGCAGTGTGGTGTTACGTAATAATAAGTAAAATGCACAGACATTCACCCATGACTCTTTTCCCCATTTTTGCACATGGGCTTGGGGTGTCACTTTAACAATGACGATCACCTAGAGACAAGGATCACACTGCAAGGTGGCTAGACTGCTGCAGCTGTTCTCCTAAACCACACACTTTCATGCGCACTCACTCCGATAGCCAGCTTAGAGTGACCAATCCACATACTGCTTGCCTTTGGAATGTGGATGGAAACCAGAGCACCCAAAAGAAACCCACACAAACACAGGGAGAATACGCAGACTCTGCACAGAAAACAGCACAGGTGAGAATCAAACTGGAGAACCTTTTGCTGTGAGGGTACAACACTATCTGCTGTGCCACTATGCCACCCTGAAATGTGTATACATGTATGTGATGAATGATAGCTCAATGTTATAATCTTTCTGTATACACATACATGTGCACGAATACAAATAAATACCTGTCTATTACTATATATATATATATATATATATATATATATATATATATATATATATATACACACACATATATATAGTTCCACTTCATATCATCGAATTATCATTTCATCGAATTTCAAATCATCGAGACCAAATAATCGAAAAATCAAATCGTCGAAAACTCATAACATCGAATCTCAAATCATTGAAAACTATAAAGCAGCTAGAAATAACATCCCACGGTATTTTTACTATGTTTATGCAGGGGCAGCCCCCTGTACATTAAATATACCAACTCCAAGGTTGCACTATATTGGGGGAAAAAGGTAATTTCCTACCCCACTGTAGTGCGACCTTGGAGTTGGTATATTAAATATATGGGGGGTGTGGGGGTGCAGGGAGGCTTGCCCTCCAGCATAAATATAGTAAACAGTGTCTGGGATGTTATTTCTAGCTGCTTTATAGTTTTCAATGATTTGAGATTCGATGTTATAAGTTTTCGACAATTTGAGTTTTCGACGATTTGGTCTCGATGATTTGAAATTCGATTAAATGATTATTCGATGATATGAAGTGGAACCATATATGTATATATATATGTATATATATATATATATATATATATATATATATATATATATATATATATATATATATATATGTATATATATATATATATATATATATATATATATATATATATATATATACACACACACACATATAGAGGGCAATAGAAATATCTATTTGTATAGCAGATGTACATGTGTTTTTTCCTATTATATGGACAAGTACATACATATTTTTGCCAAACATAAATGTATGTGTGTATATAACGAGAAGTAAAAAAAAAAGTGCTTCCATGTCTATTTCATAAGCTGCTATACACATCACAATGTACATAATATATCTATATTGGGTTGTGCAATGTTAAATATTGACATCCATAACATAACTGAATAATAGTGTGAAACAAAATCACTACATCTCATAATACATTTACAAGTCAGTCATGCCATAAGCATATTAAGGCTAGCTAGTCCTGTGCATAATGTCTGTGGTAAATCTTAAACACTAAAGCTATGTAATTGTAACTGCAAGTCATCACATTGCCTACAGGGATACCCTTCAACTGTAATAGTTCAGGTATCCAATATATATAATTTACGGTAGTCACTTGTGATGCCAGTATTCCCACAAAGAACAGGTGCCATTTATACCTAACTAGTTTTTAGTTACATTAACCGCATGAGTAAAAGTTAACATTTTTTTATGAGTAAACATATCCATAAGTCATATCCATGTGTAAAGGAAACGTAAGTGCATAACTGTACACATATATCGTAATATAGAATATTCTGGAAAATCTATGGATAACAATAAATGTGCATTAACACACACCCTGGAGGGCATTATTGCACTTAGACAATGGTCTCTCTGTAAAATTGTTGTGTTTTACTTGTTTATTTTTTAAGTACTATATTATTTTTTATATATTTTTAATATAAAATACTTTGCCTAATGTTTCAAACTTGCTGTAGTATTTGTTAATGGTGTTGGGGGAAGCATTTACATCAAATACATATAAAAATAATAGAATGCTTAAAAACATAATAAGCAAGTAAAACACAACAATTTTATATACAGCCCATTCTCCCTCCCATACACACATACATATACACACACAGTCTCCTGCTGCTTTCATACACACATTCAGTCTCTCTCGTTCTCTCTTGATCTCTCTCACAGGCAGCCTCCTCTGCTTACATACATTCACTCACACATCACTCTTGCTTTCTTTCTCACTCTCTCCATCTCTCTCACACACACACACACACACACACACACACACACACACACACACACACACACACACACACACACACACACACACACACACACACAAACACAATCCCACTGATTTCATGCACGCATTCACACACACATACAGACAGAAACATAAACAGACTCTTCTATTTCGCTCAATCGCTCTCTCTCTCTTACTCACATACATGCATACACACACACACACATGCTGTATTTTATTTTTTTTATATTTTTATTTTACATTCACTAAACAGCAAAAGCACTGCTTAGCGAGTGTGAAATAACGATTCGCTCACTCTCATATCACTGACATGCATGCATACATTCACACATAGACATAAACACACACACACAAACACACACACACACACACACACACACACACACACACACACACACACACACACACACACACACACACACACACACATATATCTTTTTTGTTGTTGTCTTCTTTTTTATATCTCACTAAACAGCAAAAACGCTGCTTAGTGAGTGTAAAATAATGGCGGCCATTCCATTTCCTCAGTCCAAGCTCCATGGTGGCTTGATAAGCTGCTGTGAAGCAGAAGACTCATTTTTCACTGGGCATTACTTGTACATTAATACCCTACTGGAGAACGCTTATTCTCCAACCAGTGTATTGATGTACAGTTTGCCCATTGTCTAAAGTTAATTAATGCATGTAGTACTCAGCATTCACTTATCCATCAGTATTAACAGATGTATAAGTATACTATATGATGTTTTTAGAAGCTTTGAAGATAATGGAGAAATGTGTAGTCATCTAAGGCTTAAGCACTATAGGCATCATCGTACCATGGCTAAGCTTGATATTTAAAAATGTATAATGTATAAGTTACCGACCAACTATAGATCTTCCCTATGCAATGTGCAATATTAACTGAATTACTGCCAAGAATTTATCCAAAATAAGCTACACTAAGACTCAAACCCACACATAGATGGACGACAGTTGACCTAATAGACATCACATTTTTTTTAATGTTTTAAAAACATATATTATTGAATAACAGTACTAAAAGTATGTGTGAAGTCCGTATTGATATATAGGTATAATAGACAGTCCAGGAAAATGTTTAGAATGGTCCAGTATAGTTGCAGATAGCATCAGAATGTGTCAATATGCAAATGTAAACTTTAATGATTAAACTGTATTATTCTTCTATATAAATTACTATTAATATTACAGATAACTATGGAATACACTTGAAAGACAGTGCATCACCTAAACACATATGCTTACTACATGCATATGTGATAATGTATGTGTTAAGGTGTGGCGTATGTAACTTACTCTAAGCATCAGGTGGCTGGAGCTGGACCTCTACAACCCTTTGGTGAAGATCCTCCTTGACCCTCTCTTGTAGATCATTATAGTGGTGGTGAACCTGCATACCAGTCCAGTAGTAGATCTCAGTTCATCCATGCTAACTGAGGTCCCACTTAGGCATGCTAAGAATATGTATAAGTATTACATTCTAAAATCTGCGCATATAAGATGGTGGAAGACTATTGAGGGTATTGGGCATGTGTTACAGATATTCCCATCTACTGATACCTATTGGGCAGTTGCGCTAAGCACAGTACACTTACACTGAGCTTTTGGTTAATGTGCCAAAATTCGAGAACTTATGTAAATGTTTGCTAATGGAATTCAAACACAGAATATTAATGAACCTCATTAATTATGTGTGGAGCAAATGGTACTTAAAAGCTGTGTGCACTTAACTAACCTAATTTTGGGATATAGCTAACTGATAACTAGCTTCCAAAGGTAATATGTCACCTGCTGTGGTAGAATACAGGTGCTATTTATTATCACTTACCTATGCTCATAGTATGCTGGGTAAAACAACTGAAACATATTTTTATGCATATGTTATGTGAAATTCTTTGCATTACAATCTGTCAATTACATAAAAGATGGGGATAGACTTCAACAATATGCCTGCATATAGGTATATGTCCATCACTATCAAGGAGGTTTTTTCCCGTTTGCAGTTGTATGGCTACAAGTAAACTAGCGCCAGTGAACTACAGATATGAATGGAATCGACATATATCTGTCGTTATTGTAGGTGAACCTATAATGTCTGAGGCATGTTTGCGGAGACCGGTGACTTATAGGGTTGTCAAAAGGTTGCATGTTCAGGGACTGATTTACAGATAATCTCTGATGCTAAATAATAGAGTGGTAGATGTGATTACATTCAGTTGGACACAGGCAGGCAACAGCAGGCTGGCTTAGCATTTACATTGTTTGTTGTTGCTGTCATATGCAGCCATGACTCCATAACTGATCATTTTCTTAAGCTGATATTTTACTGAATTGTGTCTGTAAAAATTTCACTAGTTGTGTTGTTTACCATATCATGAAGATCATATTTGTGATGCTGTCTGTCACTGATCATGATAACATCTGTGATGCATCCGCCATGCTTGAAGTAGAATTGCTATGTGTGTTTGGGTGTGTATGTAACTGTGACAACAACATTGCTATAGTACTGAAGTTGTGACAGATTGGTTATATGTTTGGCCCTTACTTGTCATAATATCCACTGAGAGGGGTTCAAATCCCACTGCTGCATGTACAACATATTCAAACACATGGAATAGAATGATAGCTTTGCACATATATGCTGATGATATTACAAAAAAAAAAAAAAATGGCAGTGCCCTGTGTAACTGTGTCAACTTGTTGTAGAGATATGCATATTTTGTCTTTGTTTGCACAAAAAATCTCAAAATAATCAGTTTCTACACTTCCAGTTGAAGGTACAATAACTTACAGTAGACAGAAGTTACTAGAAATTAAACAGTTGACATCTACATGTTGCTGGTTGGATGCCTTGAAGTCTGTGGTGTATCTGGGGCCTACTACTTTCAGGGAGCTACAACAGCTGTGCATTTTAACTGTTCGACTCTAAAGTGCCTAAAGCTGGTAGAACAAGTTTCTGGAATATGCTGGACAAGGAAAAGGAGAAAGAGATGTCAGAGAACAAGGAAAAGAGGATGCAGAGCAGGTACTGATGTAAAGTTAAAGGCAACCCCCTACAGGCCTGTACTGCCAACTATACTGCTAGCTATGCGAGATCACTGGATAGCAAGATGGACTACTTGAGACTGGAACTCTCCAACAAGAAGAAGGTGAGCAATACTTGTTTATTTTTGTTTACTGAGACGTAGCTGCATGACAAGATAAATGATAGTGCAGTAAACATAGAGAATGTTATGCTGTTTCATGCAGACAGAAAACATACACTGTGTGGGAAGGTCAGAGGGGGTGGAGTCTGCATTTATGTTAAAAAATGGTGCAGGAACTGTGAATTCATACTTTCACACTGTCGTGAGAACTCAGAGTTCCTGTCTATTAAATGTAGACCATTTTACTTGACCAGAGAGCTGAATGGGGTTCGTGTAACAGTGGTGTATATTCCACCTAGTGTTAATACCACTGAAGCTCTAAATAAACTAAGCAGTCACACGGTGAGCTCCAGAGCAAATATCCTGACTTTGTATATGTGGCAGCTGGTGACTTTAATAAAGCAGATCTGAAAGAAGTACTCCCACATTGCCATCAATATGTGGACATTCCTACAAAGGGTGATAATATCCTGGACAAGGTGTACATAAACTTAAAGAAAGCTTATAAGGCAGTGCAACTTCCACAAATGGGAAACTCTGATCATTATACCATATTGCTATCACCAGCTTGCAAACCTGCACTGGTAAGAGAGAAACCCACAAAGAAACAAATCAGGGTATGGCCCGAGGGGGCTATAGAGGCCCTCCAACACTGCTTTGAAAGAACCAAATGGGATACATTCAAGGAAGTAGCCACAGTGAGTCAGCATCTGAACATTGATGAATGCACTGAGGTAGTGATGGCATACATTTCAAACTGCGTTGATGGGGCAAGAAATACCAAGAGTATCACTATTAGAGCTAACCAGAAGCCATGGCTCACCCCTAAGGTATATGAGCTTCTGAAGGAGAGAAACACAGCTTACAGGGCTAAGAACAAAGCAGCCCTAAGTGTAGCAACAGTTAATCTGAGGAGGGATATAAAGGAGGCTAACAGGGAGTATGGCAGAAGGGTGCCGAGCCACTTTGAAGATATGAAGGATGCAAAGAGACTATGGCAAGGCATAAAGGAGATCACTGACTACAAAATCAGGTCAGCACAGTGTGAGGACAGCATCGAATTCCTGGACAGTTTGAACATCTTCTTTAGTAGATTTGAGGAAAGAAATAACAGGGTGGCACTAACGCTACCCACTAATGAGAAGGATGCAGTACTCACCTTGAGCACAGAGGAGGTAAGAAGAGAGCTAAAGAGAGTGAACCCCAGGAAGACTGCTGACCAAGACAACATATGGACAAGGTGAAAAAAGGCTGTGCTGATCAACTATGCACAGTGATCAAGGAAATAGTGAACCTCTTTCTTGCCATGGTGAAAGTACCCTCTACAAGGAAACTAACATCATTCCACTACCTAAGAAAACCACTCCCTCCAACCCTGAAGACTACAGACCAGATACTCTGACATCCGCTGTTATGAAATGTTTTGAGCGGCTGAACAAAAAGCATCTTTTATCATGCCTACCTCCTGATTTATACCCTCTGCAGTTTGCGTACAGAGTTAACTGCTCCATGGCTGATGCCATATCAGTAACACTACATATCTAACTGGAACATTTAGAACGCAAAGACAGCTATGTCAGGATGCTGTTCAATTACTTCAAATTTGCATTTAATATGGTACCAATGCAGCTGATAGTAAAACTGGCACATTTAGGAATCAGTAAATATGTCTGTAACTGGATCCTGTGTTTCCTGATTGAAAGATCACAGTGGGTGTGTTCAGGTAAGAACACATCAAAGTGCATCACGATTAACACCAGGATTCCACAGGGATGTGTTCTCAGCCCACTGTTATTCACCATCCTGACCCACGACTGCTACGCTAAACACAAGTCCAACCATATAATCAAGTTTGCTGATTATATCACAGTTGTGGGGCTCATCACAAAGGAGGATAAAAGGGTGTACAGAGAGGAGGTGGCATCTTTGATCAGTTGATGCAAGGGAAACAACCTTGACCTGAATGTAAGCAAGACCAAAGAGATTATCATCGATTTCAGGAAAAGGAGAACAAACCACCCAGTGCTCAGGATCAATGGTGAGAGGGTTAAGAATATGAAATTCCTGAGTGTACACATATCAAAGGATCTCTCATGGTCAAGAAACACCAGCCATCTGGTCAAGAAAGTGCACCAATGCCTTCACTTTTTAAGAAGGCTGAAATAAGCTAAGCTTCCTCCTCATAGTTTCTCCATCCTCTATAGAGGTTTAACAGAGAGCATCCTCACCTGCAACTTCACAGCGTGGTTTGGAGGCTGCACAATTACAGAAAGGAAGTTGCTACAAAGAGTGGTGAGGGTTGCAGAGAAGGTATCAGGTTCCAGTCTTCCATCAATACAACTTTATTCTGCAAGAAGCATCTGAAAGGCCACCAAAATAACACAGGACAAAATGCATCCTCTGCATGGACTGTTTAATCAACTGGCATCTGGCAGGAGACGTTGCAGTATCCACTGCAGGACTACAAGTTTCAATTACAGTTTCTACCCTACAGTGATTAGACTTCTGAACTTGAGCACTAGTCCCAGGGATCTGGACACAATATCAATTTTTATTTGTGTAATATATACTTACATATATTCTAAGTAAGTGCAATATTTATTTATTTAAGTGCAATATTAGACAAACATTGTTCAGTCTGTAGGGTGTTTTGCATTACTTTAAATGGGGCACTTCATTTAACTCAGGGGAGGGTATTATTTTCGTATATGAGTGTAGGTGAATGTCTCTGATCTTTCTTGCATGTTTTGAGAGTCTTACTGTATTAGTTAGTTATGTTTATTCCTCTGCTTGTATGTGTTGTTTCACTTTTCTTTGTAATCTCAAGAATTGAGTTGATGCATGAAATTTCGGTTAGGCTATATGTGTGTAGCTCTAAATAATAATAAAGTTTACTTTGACTTTGACTTCGACTTTGACAATTAAGGCATATGAATCAACTATTCAGACATTCTTTCTGCTTAACTCTACATGTCAGCATTCATATGGCATATGCTTTGAACATTGTTATGCCAATGTGTGAATGTTCAACTGCAATATGAGGGACAATTTTCCACTTTACAAAAATGAAATAATTATAGAGGGTCTGTGCTAGCTTGCCCAGAACCTGGTCAGACAGATGACCATTACTGTGTGGAAAAATCAGGTGTGGATGGATCTTATAGAACTTATCAATGCCATGGGTGGACATAACAGATTCAGAGAGACCTGCCAGTGAAACTGCTCTAACATGACCCTCTGTGGCGTCACCAAACTCTGCCACTATGATAGGAAGAGGAATGTCATTGGAGGTGGGCCACCATTGCCTTCTTTGATGAGATAATGATATTCCTGGACACCCATCATAACATTTTCAAGGACTGTTGAACACCCAGGGGGTATTGAGGCAGGTTTTCCAGGGCATACAGGTTTGTCTGATGTTCACAACCACTGCAGCTTACACCAATTCTCATTGAAGGGCATTAATTCACAATTCTTAAAATAAAATACATTTGTGTTACATCAGGAGAACTACACCATGGCCATAACAGCACACCTGATGGGGATGTACAGTGTAAGTGTTACAGCATGTTATTTTATCTACACAGTCCATACATAAAACTGTCAGCAGCATGTGTGTTGTGTGTTTCAACTGTATAGCTCCATCAACATTGGAACAGTGACACCACAAATCATGTAAATGTCACAATATTCTGTTAGTGTGAGCCATTATTGTTACATGCCTCTGCCTCCTGTTAAAAATGCAGAGTAAACTCACATGTTGTTGTTTTTGTTCCATTTTAACCTACAGATACATCTTTGTGAAACATGTGACATGAATCATCAGGCACAGACAGACCTGGAAGGCTGTTCACAATGTTTTATATAGTGCAGCACACCTGTGGTCTATAATATTTATAATGGATTGCCTCCCACACAGGTACATCCTCATGATGTCTGCACTGTTTGTCATACAAGTGTCTCCATTTTCTGTTAGTGTGATCCATAGTTGTGTGCCTCTGCCTCCTGTTACTAGTTTGGAGTATATTCCCATGTTGTTTGTGTGTCATTTTGTAATTCAAGTTCTGGTTTATGTTGAATGATGATAACCAACGAGGGAGGATGTACCTGGTAAGGCAGTCTATATGGTTGCTACATTTCACTTTTAATAATTACATCTGTGCCGTACATGACTAATCCAGTCTTGTTCACCTGCATAGGACACCTGCAAACTGCACATCCTCATCGCCCATCTGGTAAGTTTATATCTTATTTGCTGTGTAACATACATCAGGTAGAATGCCACATAATGCCTTGTATGTGCTTATTACTGAATTAAGTACATTTATCTTTTCACAGCATCATTTGAACCCTCACCACTGACAGCGGAGTCAGAGGAAAACATTCCAGGTAAGTTTTAGTAGTCATATTGACATTATCTGTCATATTTGCTTGATATGTAAATGATATGTCAAGTTTATTATGTATGTATTTATTTATTTATTTATTTGCATTTGTTTACCAGGAAGGTCCACTGGGCCAAGTGAGCCCATTTTCAGTGAAGGCCCAGGAAGAAAAGCTCTACAATAAAGTTAACAGTACACAGTATGAACAAAACAATACAGAGTGTCACTGAATCACCCAGAGTGACGACAACCTGGAAAGTCCATATCATCATAGGCACTGTAAGTATATGGTTGTCCTAAATTGCTGCATCATTTGACTTCTGTGACTGTATGTGACATGTGCCATCTGTCTCTTTTTACACCAGATATACTACTTGCCTCCTCCAGTAGACTGTCCACTGATCCTGAAGTGGGATGTGATGTGCCTAACTCTGATAGTACAGCCAATGACACATAGGCCAGTGTATTGAGTTCAATGTTTAGCCCAGAAGGGAACAGATATGTGGTTCATGGCATAGCCTGTGACAGGGATGATAATGTGGTTGGCCATTCTGATGATGTGGTGACATCTGGTGACTGACATGATGATGACCGAGACCTGTAGTTCCATGTAGAGTCTGGCAATGATGTTGACTCTTCCCCACCACAAACTGATACTGTCCATCAGACTACACATGATAGTGTAGCTGATGTGCATGGATGCATGTCAGAGGGTATCCTCTTTCTATTATAGGTACCTGAACATTCACAGTGAAATCATGGCTCTGACCTGTGTACACTTGCCCATACCACCAATCATGTAACACACCAGCTGCATTTCTTAGATGAAGATCAGGAGCTCAGATATGGAGAAGTCATGTCAGCCTTGGCTGCACAGCACAACAGTGTGCTATCTGTTAAATACTCTGTTGAAATCCTTGTTACAGTGGTACTAAAGAAGTGTCATAGTAGGAATTGGGTTTTACATTCCCTAACTGCACTGAGCAGCTTACCTTCTTTATGATGCAGACCTGACATTTATCAGGAGACTTGATGTTTACTTTGGACAGTATCTTGTTACAGCCATTGTAACAGGCTTCCTCATTATTTATAGCCCTCAGTGTGGCAAAATCACTAGTAGTTAACACTATGGTTTATATCTTCACATGGTTACATGTGCTTATATCACCTCCTTTGACTATGTCCTTTCTGCAGTAGTAGGTTGGAGATTTCTCCTCATATAAAGTCTAGCCAGATAGGTAAAATGTTCTACAAGACTCTGAAGATTTCTTCATTAGAATTTTGGGGTCTATATTATATATATTCAAAGTTTAAAACTTTGAACCTCATATGTTCGGCAACATATGAGCGAAGTTTTAAACTTGAAAATATAATAAAAAATTAAAAAAAACTTACCTTAATGCTCTGAGCCCCCCCCCCTACTTAAATATACCAACTCCGAGATAACACTTCATTGCAGAAAAGGGAAATTTTCCCATTCTGCACCATACGGAGCTGTTGCTTTTAACCTTCAAACTTTCCAAAGTTCGATTATATGGTATCGACTATATGGCATTCGAACATTGAAAAGTTTGAATAATTAATAGGGACCCGCATTTTGCATGGTTACTTAAAATGAGTAGTCGTATATAATTTTAATGTTTGAGTCAATGGTGAATTCATCAAACTTACCATAGAATTCCTCTGTATTACAGAACAGCTCAGCTTTAGTCAACTTGTTCCCTATGCTACACATTTTGAGTGCATTCTTTAACTTAGTTTTCAACTTAGGTTTGTTACCCTTAGCCTTCTAGTAAGACCTATCTCAAGGTCAAACAATTTCCTGGGATATGTTAGGATGGCACTTCTACTAACTTTGCCTCTTGATATTTAGATGTTCTATTTTAAGTATTTGAGAAAGATATTTTGAGGCACTTTCATTCTCTTGATGGATCAGTTTCTTCTTTTTTAATTTCTCCAAGTCTTTTGGGTTTCTAATACCATGACAGGAATAGACCTCATTCCTAAGTCAAAGTATGATTAAAGTTCATGAAATTAGTATTGTTTCAATCTTTGATCCTAGCTAGAAGTGCTCTTCGAAGGACCCACATTGTGCCTAGTAATGACTCCTTCTGCAATTCATATGGAGTTACAAGTATCAGTAACATGCCTAAGTACAATTGTAAATTCTTTTTTTTCTAAGACTCATTGCTCCTACTACTATTGGAACTGTCTGAGTACCCTTCTTCCACATTGCCCTAGTTTCTGCCTGCAAATCCTGGTATATAATGACTTAAGGTCTCTCTGTACGTAAGACACTGTAGTCACTCAGTGTAGCAATTTCAATGATTAATGCTAATTTTGTCTTCTTTTCATGGACTACTACATCTGTTTTTCTTACATCTGATTTTTGAATCGTTGATAATAGGTGATCCCACGTGATATAAACTTCATCATTTTCTATAATGCTTTGTGGCTCATATTTCCAATCTTTTTCAGCTACTTCAATATTATAATGTTTGCACAATCCCCCGATGCAACAGTCTTGATACATTATTATGCCTTTCAGTATACGGTCCTTCTGCCACTGGTTTATCACAACCAGCAACAAGATGTGTGACTGTTTCAAGTTCTGTTTTACAAAATGTACATCTGTCTGTTTCTCCCACATGTTCAATGGACTTTATAAATGAGCATGTATGTAGTCCACTATCATGGGTCTCCAATATTAACCTTTCATCTTTTGGTTTAAATTCACTTCTCCTTAAATATTCCTGCACTCAATCCTGATCAACATGAGGTTGTTCCAAGAGTTTTCTATTCTTCTAACTATATTTATGCATTTTCTACATTTCTTGCCTTCCCGTCTGATCCTTCACCTTATATTCCTTTTTTCTGTCACATTCAGTTGCTGCCTGATTTTTATCTTTCTCTGGTTTGATTTCCATTCTCACTTGACACCACTATGCTTCTGCTGAACTAAGCAGGGAAGTCACCTTAGACTTATTCTCCTCATGTTTCAAAACTTTCTCTATGTTTGGGTCTTGTGAGGTCAGCAGATACGTATGCAGTCCCACCATTGCAGATTTATACATGGAATCAATTTCGAGGAGGCACATACTTCCTTCAGAACGGAGAATATATAGTCTTGGTATGCATAGGATTGTATAAATAACTTGATGAGCATGAAGCATCCTTCTTGTTTTCCCGTGCAACTTATCCAGCTCCTTTTGTAGCCAATAAATCACTCCAAAACTGTAAGTTAGGACAGGGAGAGCAAATTGGTTTATATGATGGACTTTGTTCCTAGATGTCAATGCTGTTTTCATTATTACTTTAAGTTTTCTTAAATATTCCTTACTAAGTTATATTCACATTTGTTCATGTTTAATTGTTGATTCTTCATCAATTCCCAAATATTTATATAATCCCTCTTGCTCATGTTCTTTTATATCACATTCCTGCCCAAAGTGATGTTTTCTTGGTGCTGCACTTTCCTGCTTTAAAAGTTGCTTTTGCCCATTTATGAAGATCAAATGGCTTTCTTACATCATCTGAAAATGTTTTGCTTTCATTCCCTCATCTGATGAACTATGCACTTTGTTTTCTGGGAACCAGAATGCAGGCATGACCAAATATGTTAAGTAGACAGCTTAATGGGCTAAGGGCAAGACCAAAGAGCAGCGGTGACAGAGAGTCACCCTGAAATATCCCCCATTGAATTTATATCCCTGGAATAATAATTTGTCCTTTATTGTGGCTTAACTGCAAAGTGGTTTACCACTGTTTAATTGTCACTGTAATGTAATCGATCAGTGTATGGTGTATCTTATAGCAATAACCCACGCCTGGGTGTGGGTAATGCTAAATTTACCCACGGTTGGCATGGTTTGGTCCCGAGGACGCCACCCGAGGGACCAAACAAAGCCAACCGTGGGTAAATTTAGCATTACCCACACCCAGAAGTGGGTTATTGCTATTATACCATGACATTATTTAAGAAAAGAAACTATTACTTTTCTTAAATAATGGCATAGTATAATGCCTGTTTACTGCCCTTCCGCATATGTCTTGGCATCCGGCAGTTCTGATGTACCGCGAGCCTGCAGTACATCAGAGTTGTAAAAGCAACGGAGAAAGCAAGATCTCCGTTACTTTTTTTTTAATGTTTCGCTATGTTAAATGAGTTTAACATAGCGAGACAGTTTTAAAATAAGCAACGGACATCTCCGTTGCTTATTTTAACTGTCTCGCTATGTTAAACTCATTTAACATAGCGAAACATAAAAAGCAACGGAGATCTTGCATTCTCCGTTGTTTTAAACTGCCTCGCTATGTTAAATGGGTTTAACATAGCGAGACAGCTTTAAAATAAGCAACGGAGATCTCCGCTGCTTATTTTAAACTGTCTCTATGTTAAACCCATTTAACATAGCGAGACAGTGTTTTAAAAGCGAGTTATACTAATGGAAAAAAGTCCGGGCGACCGGACCTTTTTCCATTAGTATAACTCGATTTACAACGGGCACGCTGGCCAATCAGCGTGCACGTTTTGGGGGGATCATGGTATAATATACATTTTTAACTACTCTTGTATCCATGAATGTGGGATACTCTCAAATGCTTTTTTGTAGTCTATCCGTGCCATACTTATAGCAGATTCTTCCCCTTTTTACAGTTCTCCGTTATGACTTTATTTAACAACAAATGATCCTTTGTTCCACATGACTTCTTTCATTACCATTTTGTTCTATTGCCATGATTGAGTTTTCTTCTAAATGACTATAAACTCTGTCATCATCAACTCCAGTGTATAGTTTATACATTATCAGAAGGCAAGTCATTGGTCTGTAGTTTTTAGGATCACCTGAAGGTTCACTGTTAAATAGGAGTATTTCTTTTTCTGTTGTTAACTGGGCTGGTGTCTGTTTGGGGCATGCATATAAATACTTCTTACTCATGGCTAAATCTTCATGTAAAGATGTTAATACTTTTAGCCAGAAGTTAGGTACTGCATCTGTGCCTGTGATTTTCCAATTAGAAACTTTTCTTAACTTTGTTTCAATCTCTCTCACCATTATTTCATCCCATTTCATATCCTGTGCATTTGAACTTCTTATTCTTTCTTTTACTTCTTCTATCCATTTAGCATCTTTGTTATGTTCCACAAGATCTTCATAGATATTTCTCCAAAATATATATTTCTTCTTTTTTGGTAGTGTTTCAAATTCCTTTTGCCTTCTTTCCTAATTATCTATAAAACTTTTTTTTGGGTCATCAATAAACTACTTATTTTGTACTTTTCTCTTTAATTTCTCCAAGTCTTTTGAGTTTCTAATACCATGATGAGAGTGGACCCCATTCCTAAGTCAAAGTATGATTAAAGTTTATGAAATTAGTATTGTTTCAATCTTTGATGTCAGCCAGAAGTGTTCTTCACAGTACCCCCACTGTGCCCAGTAATGACTCCTTCTGCATTTCGTACTGGGCTACATGTACTGGTAACATATCTAAATACAATTGCAGATTCTTTTTTATAAGATCCATTGCTCCTACTACTATTGGAACAGTCTGGCCATATTTCTTCCACATTGCTCTCATTTCTGCCTACAAATCCTGGTATTTTATGGCTTTGTGTCTGTCTGTATGCAAGACACTGTAATCACTGAATGTGGCGATTTCAATGATCAATGCTACTTTTGTCTTCTTTTTATGGACCACTATATATGGTTTTCTAGCATCTGGCTTTTGAACTGTTGGTAATGGGTGATCCCATATGATGTTGACTTCATCATTTTCTATGATGCTTTGTGGCTCATGTTTCCAGTGTTTTTCAGCTGTATACAGTCCTTCTGCCATTAGTATGTCATGACCAACAATAAGGTGTGCGACTGTTTCCAATTCTTTTACAAAACCTATATTTGTCTGTTTCTCCCACATATTCAATGGGTTTTGTAAACCAATGTGTATGTAGCCCACTATCTTGGGCCACCAATATTAACCTTTCTTTTGGTTTAAATTCGCCTCTCCTTAACCATTCCTGCATTCGATCCTGATCAACATGAGGTTCTTCCAGAAGTTTTCTATACTTGCAACTATATGTATGCACTTTTCACATTTCTTGCCTTCTCATCTGGCCCTTCCCCTTATATTCTTTCTTTTGTGTTTTGGCACATTCAGTTGATGCCTGATTTTTATCTACTTCTGATTTGATTTCCATTCCTGCTTGACGCCAACATGCTTCTGCTAGATTAAGCAGAGAAGTCATCTTAGATTTATTCTCCTCATGTTTCAAAACTTTTACTATGTTTTGGTCTTGTGAGGTCACCAAATATGTGTGCAGCCCCATGATTGCAGATCTATACATGTAATCACTTTCAAGGAGGCCCATTCCTCCTTTGGAATGGGAAATATATAATCTTGGTATGCACTGATTTTTATAAATCATTTGGTGAGCATGAAACATCCTTTTTGTTTTCCTGTCTAATCTATCCAACACATTTGGGGGCAGTCAATCATTCCAAAACTGTAAGTTAGGACAGGAAGAGCAAGTTGGTTTATAGCTTGAATTTTGTTCCTAGATGTCAACTCTGTTTTCATGATTAATTTAAGTCTTCTAAGGTATTCCTTACTAAGTTTTATTTGCATTTGTTCATGTTTTATTGCTGATCCTTTAATTCCCGAATATTTATACAATCCCTCTTGCTCAAGTTCTTTTATATCACATTCTTGTCCCAAACTGATGTTTTCTTGGTGCTGCAGTTTTCCTGCTTTAAAAGTTGCTTTCGCACATTTATCAACACCAAATGATATTCTTATATCATCTGAATAAGTTTTAACAACTTGTAGTTTTGCTTTCATTTCCTCATCTGATGAGCTATACAGTTATAAATTATCAACAAAGAGAAGATGAGAAGTCTTTACCTTTTGTTGTTTTCTAGGAGCCAAATTATAACTATTGCCTAAGCTGTTAAGTAGACAGCTTAATGGGAGAAAGGCAAGACAGAATAGCAGTGGTGACAAACAGTCACACTGGAATATCCCCCTTTGAATTTTTATCCCTGGGATAATAATCTGTCCTTTATCATGGCTTAATTGCAAAGTGGTCTGCCAATGTTTCATGGTCACTGTAATGTAGTTGATCAGTGTAGGGTGTATCCTATACATTTTAAGCACTCTTTTATATGTGAATGTGGGATACTATCAAATGCTTTTTTGTAGTCAATCCGTGCCATACTTAGATTCTTCCCCTTTTTACAGTTCTCCACTATGACCTTATTTAACAACAAATGATCCTTTGTTTCATATGACTTTCTTTTATTGCCCTTTTATTATATTGCCATAACTGAGTTTTCTTCTAAATGACTATAACTCTGTCTGCATTGATTTCAATGTATAGTTTATACATCATTGGAAGGCAAGTTATTGGTCTATAATTTTTAGGGTAGTTTGCAGATTCACTCTTAAGTAGGAGCAATGTTTTCCTGTTGTTAGCCAGGTTGGTGTCTGTTTGGGCTGTGCATATAAATAGTTATTACTCATGGCTAAATCTTCATGCATAGATTTTAATACTTTTCAACAGAAGTTAGATATTGCATCTGGGCCTGGGGTTTTCCAGTTAGAGGCTTTTCTTTACTTTGTTTAAATCTCTCTGCCGTTACTTCATCCAGTTTAATATCATGTATATTTGAACAACTTATTCTTTCTTTTACTTTTTCTATCCATTTAGCATACTTGTTATGTTCCACAGAATCTTCATAGATACCTCTTCAAAAGATGTCGACTTCTTTTTTCGTGTTCTTTCAATTCCTTTTACCTTGTTTCTCAATTCTCTATACAACTTTTTTGAGTTATCAATTAATTGCTTATTTCGTACTTTTTCTTTTTATTTATTCGTGTATCTTCTAAGTTTTTTCACTTGTGCTGAGATTTTTAGTTTATTTGCAATAGTGCATAATAGATCCTGATCTGTTCTAATAATGCGCATTGTTTTTATCACGTCTATCTTTCTATATATGTATTTTGTTGATCTGCTCCCTCTTCTATACTCTTCTGACAGTGACATTCTTGTCTTAATTACTTCATAGTTTTCTCTATTCAATATTTCCATGATGGTATTTGATTTCACCCCTTCCTTTCCCTAACTACTCTGTGTTCTTGTGGTAGAACTTTATTAGTTATTAATTTAACTGCACAGTAATATATCCCTGTTTAATCCTATTATATCGTATGGTTCTCTATGGACAATCCTAATTACTGTGTTCATTTATTTTATCAGATTTCTGAATTTTTGGGTTTTATTGCCCTTCTGCAGTCTGTTTCTTTCATTGATCTTAATATGTCTATGTCTATTAAATCAAAGCGACTCTTCTCTTAGCTCATTTCCTTCTAAACTGAGAGCACTTTTTCCTTTATATTTATCTGCCTGTGCTGAGACTTTTAGTTTATTATTTGAGATATTACACAATAGATCCTGATCTGTTCAGATACTGCACATTGCTTTTATCATGTCTATCTTTCTGAATAGTTTTGTTGGTCTGTTCCCACTTCTATACTCTTCTAACAGTGACACTTCTTGTCTTAAATGTTTTATAGTTTTCTCTAGTTGATAATTCCATGATGGTATTTGATTCTTCCCCTTCCTTTCCCTTACTGCTGCCTAGCTTTCCATGTGGCACTAGTTGTAAGTGCAGTGAGTTCCTGGCCAAAACACAGATGAGACAGAGATCAAATCCAGCATACTCTACTCTTTAGTAAGTGTGTGCCACTGTAATTTTTCACAAAACTTTAATTAAAAAGGTAATGCTACATGCTAGTAGTTATGTATAGCATGTTGAGTGACAGGAAGGTCTAATTCACACTGAGCTAATTGGAGGAAGGGCACTGAGCAAACTGATCTGCGATATATAACATTAAGTATCCTGTTTTTTGCTTATTTATAGTGCATTTATTGTCTGCTGCATACTTTTCTAGATAGTTTCACTGTGTGTGAGGCATTAACTTGAAATTTTCTACATTTGTTAGGCATTTATTTGGGTTTCTTTGTTCTGATTTCCTACCAAGGAGTGTATCTTATTTGTTTGCAGTTAAAAACATTCTCTAGAGTCTCATTGCGCCTTTATCTGTTTAAAACTTTCATTTACATTTTTACTGCTGCTTTTATGCTGTGATAAACATTTCTGCAGTTTTTTTCTACCTAAGTAGTGTGGGTAGTTATAGCATTGTCCATATTCAGGCTTGTGTTTTGGGCCTAGTTGTTTGTCTGTAGAGGCTGTGTCTCTAAGCATATGTTCCAGGCCATCTTAGTTTAGCTAAAGCCATTCTTGCATTTCAGTGGGAGGGAAGTGTTTATGGTTATTGGCTGATGGGGGTTACCTGGACTACAGCTTGAAGTAAGCACCTCATTGGTTGTTTCAAGCTTTTTTTTAAAGTTGTTTCAGGTTTCAACTTTCTGTAGTTAACTTGTGAGTGTTTCTGCCATTTCACACTGAGCTAATCGGAGGAAGGGCACTGAGCAAACTGATCTGTGATGTATAACATTAAGTATCCTGTTTTTGCTTATTTTTATGAGTTATTTATAGCACTTTTATTGTCGGCTGCATACTTTTCTAGCTAGTTTCACTGTGTGTGAGATATTAACTGGAAATTTTCTACATTTGTTAAGCGTCTGTTTAGGTTTCTTTGTTCTGTTTTTGTTTCCCACCCTACCTCCCTATTGGTATCCTGTTCTTATACTTGATGGCTTTGCAGTTGCCCACCCCTACTGTAAGTCTGATCTGGGACACTCCTCCCAGTCTAGTGTCATTACCTCATTCCACCTAATACAGGGAGAACATTTAAGAAGGCCAACCCACTTAGTTTCTTAACCTTGAATTATCTTCTGCTCCTCCTTTCTCCCTTTCCATTTTACAAGCCACGATGCTTCGCTAGGGACGGCTTGCACCTGTCACACCTGGGCTTTTGGATATTGGCAAAGGCTCTTGCCACCCACATAGTGCCTTTTTTAGGCAAGGCTCAAAAGACAAACCCATCTCCATAGGTATCACAAGGGATAAGAAACTAAGAGTAATGCTACTCAATGCCAGAAGTCTAAACCTCAAGATGCACACACTTGAAACTCTCCTTAGCATGGAGAACATCGATATCTGTGCAGTAACAGAAACCTGGTTCAAGAATCCCGAGAGAACCCCAGCACTACCAGGTTATACCTCATACCATGTTTTTCGGCCCCAAAACTTGAACCGAACCACAAAAGGAGGGGGGAGTATCAATATTCGCCAAAGATACCCACACCTCCAGGTTGGTGGCACAGCACGAAGCATCAGAGACTATCCATGTGCAACTAACAGTGGGTAAAACTGCCTTCCAGTTTATAACTTGCTACAGACCACCCTCCCAAACCCAGGAACCCCACTCGGCCTTCCTGAGAACACTGGAAAATATGAAGGTCTCTCCAAATACCATTATATTGGGCAACTTCAACTACCCAAACATAGACTGGGAGCATTACTCTAGCTCCAACATCCTAGCCCAAAGGTTCCTAGAATTTATAAACTCAAATGCTATGGAACAACTTGTTACCACTCCCACAAGAGGGGAAGACATACTGGACCTGATCATCACCAACATGGGGACACTATGCTCCAGACCAGAAGTGTATCCCTCACTGGTAAGATCAGACCATAAACTAATCTCACTAGATATTCACATCCCGACCCCAGCCCCTGCCCAGAAAACCGCAGTGAAAACCTTTGCTAAAGCAAATTTCACACTCCTCAAAACCGAGGTGGAATCCTTCAAAGTCCTCAGGCCTGTGGAAAATACGGCCCAGACCGCAGAATCCTTTATAAACACATTCTATGAACTCCTTTAGGAATGCATGGATCATGCAATCCCAAACAAAACCAAGACCCAATCCTCCAAAGGCAGGCGTCCCGTCTGGTGGACCCCAGCCATAAACAGACTATACAATAGAAGGAGGAAGCTACTACATGATAGAGCAAAATCCCAAAAAGGGAAGGCATCCCTGATCAGTATTAGCAAAAAACTACAGGCACTCATAAAATCGTCTAAGGCTAGCTTCGAGAGTAAAATTGCACAGGACACTAAGGATAATCACAAGACTTTCTTTAGTTATGTTAGGAACCTGGGTGGTAATTCCCAGATATGCTCAGAATTAGTCCAAAATGACAAAAAATACACCGAACCCACAGACATTGCCAACATCCTAGCTGACAGGTTCAGTGCAAACTTCTCCCCCCCTTCCCCACCAAAAGGGCAAATATCTATCCCAGCAGAGTGCTGCCCCCTTCACATCTCAGATGCTCAGGTAAGAGCCGCCCTCTCCAAAGCAAAAACACAGCATCAATGGGACCAGACAGTGTCCCGGGCTGCGTCCTACATGAACTTCAAGAAGAGCTAAACCCAAACATAAAGCTACTGTTCAATCTCAGCCTTACTACAGGATATGTACCCAAAGAGTGGCATACAGCAACAGTGGTCCCTCTCCACAAAGGTGGTGCCTCAACGGATCCTGGAAACTATCACCCCATAAGCCTGACTAGCTTGGTCTGCAAAGCTATGGAAAGGATCATCATGGACCTCATAAATAAAGATATTGGGGACCTACAGACACTGGATCCTACCCAGTTCAGCTTTGTTAAGGGCAGATCCTGCCTCTTAAACCTGGTCGATTTCTTTGAAACACTCACCAAGGCCATTGACGAGGGGAAGGTGGTCCACACAGCCTACCTGGACCTCACAAAAGCCTTCAATACAATACCCCACTTGGGCATTATAGATAAGCTCACCAGCTTAAATATAAACCCCTATGTCACTAGATGGGTTGCAAACTGGCTCAAGGACAGAATCCACATGGTTAGAATTGCTGGAGCCATGTCAGACTCCAAACCAGTTACAAGTGGAGTCCCACAAGGCTCAGTCCTGGGACCTCTCTTGTTTGGTATTTCTCGGAGGTACAGGCCAACACGGAAGGACTGTGGCTGACCAAGTTCGTAGATGACTGCAAACTGGGTGCTATAATTGACTCTCCAGCCGACACAAGCATCCTACAAAAGGGCCTCATAGAAACAGACAACTGGTGCCAGAGCCATGGCATCAAGCTAAACGCCAAAAAGTGTATAGTCATCCCCTTCGGCAAAAACAAAGTGCCCACAAATTACCACATAGATGGTAATCCATTAAGTACGGAAGAAGTAATTAGGGACCTGGGGACCCAAGTTGATAGCAATCTCTCATTCGACAACCATGTGGTCAAAGTTGTTAGAAAAACATTTTATATAGCCCACCTAATCATGAAGGGATTCACATCTAGATCAGGGGAGGTCATCATGCCTCTTTACTCATCCCTCATCAGGCCCATAATTGAGTACAATGCCCCTTTTGGGATGTACCTTACCAGACACCTGCAGCAACTGGAAAGACTCCAAAAGTACCTCACCAAGAGGATCAAAGGGCTCAAACAGATGCCATATGCTGTGCTGCCCAGTTAAAGAAACTCCAGCTCTACTCATTGGCATACCGCCTGCTCAGAGGCGATCTGTGCCTGACGTATAAAGCCATGTCCAACCCGGAATTAATGGACTTGCTGCACCACAGAAAATCCAAATCCCATTGAGCTACGCACTCGAGAGACTTGAACCTCAGTACTGAAATAAATAGGACATGCTGGAGGGACAGATTCATAACCCAGAGGCTCCCTTCACTCTGGAATAAAAACCTCGTAAAAGGGCATAGCAAAATTCATTTTAAATAGGTGGCAAAAGCCAAACACACTCTGGCTAGGCTTGTAAATGCCCTAGGGCAGATAGCCTAGTATAAACCTCTGAACCTCTGAACCTATGAACAAAAAAAATTGCTAAGATTGTTTCCTGCCTTTCCTGTAAGTAGTCTAGTCCAGATACAGATTTGCTGTATCCAGGACTGTTTATAAGTTTCTGAGCCCTCAAGCCTTTCTGTGTTTGAGAGAAGCCATCTAGATTATTAGTGGGAGTGGTAAGCACTAGATAACTTATGTAAAAAAAAAAAAAAAACACTTTATGCATCGCTGCTTAGCTAGGGTTAAACTATTCTCGGTGCCATAAAGTCTGCTCTTCAAATTTTCCCTTAGAGCTACCCAGTTTTTTTTTTAGTTTTAGCAATCAAATCTGTTTCTTTGAGCTCAGCACTTGTTCAGAACTCGTTGTAAGCACTAAATAAGCTACAAATTACTACAGCACTCAACCTTCCTCACTTTTCTATAGGAAAACAGTTTTAGTACTTACTAAATACGCACCTATGCAGGTATGCCTAAGGGTCAGCTCCTGGTGTTTTCTCCTGTCTACCTGATGAATCTGGGCATCTTGGGGCAATGCAGCAATTGCCTTATGTAGACAGACAACCCTCTCCTCCTACCACCCAACACTACAACCTGTGAGAGATGCACTTATATAACCAAACTGGAAGCAAAGCTCTCTTCACCCAAGACTGGACTAGACAGTCAAGAGGAGAAGGTAAACACTTGCACTACACCACACTCATCACATACTCCATGAAAACCTACTCCAACAAAACACATACATAGAAACACAAAACACACACCTACATTTATGGAGGCTCTCAATTAAAATCTGTCCAAGTAACATGGACCTCCAAAGCAGAAACACAAGCAACCTACAACCCCCCCAACACAGCCCAAATGACACATAGCCCACAAACTCAGTGTGCCACTCAACCACAGCCCATAAGGCATAACAACATACCCAACACTCTAGCCATAGGTGACTCTATAGTCAGGCACACTGATGTTCCACTCACCAGGCTAAACAATGAGAAAGTTACTGTCAGCTGTCTGTCAGGTGCCAGGATCCACCACATAATGCATGCACTCAGGTCACTCCACAACAAGTACTAATATGACTCTGTCATTGTCCATGTTGGTGTGAATTACCTGAGACATACCTCCCTGGACTACATGAAAAGAGACATGGAGGAGCTGTACGATCTTGTAGCCCAGGCAGGAATGACCCAAGCCCTGAGTAGCATCCTGCCATCACCCAGAATGATATCACAGTACAAGGACAAAATGATTGACTTCAACAATTGGCTAAGCTTCTGGTGTCATTCTAAGGGAATTCAGTATCTGTCTGCCTGGGATGACATGATTGACAGACCACGGTGCTTTGCCAAAGATGGCCGGCACCTGTCGCCCATGGGATTCCAGATACTGGCTAAGGCTCTTGCCATCCCTATAGTGCCTTTTTTAGGCAAGGTTCAAATGACAAATTCACCACCGTAACAGATACAAGTAAGCAAGCAAAATCTGAGGGTAACGCTACTCAATGCTAGAAGTCTAAACCTCAAAATGCACTCACTTGAGGCACTCCTTAAAATGTAGAACATTGACATCTGTGACCTGGTTCAATGCTCCAGAGAGCTCCCCTGCATTACCAGGCTATAATTCATACCACACCTTTCGGCCACCTAACCTAAACACTAAAGGCAGAGGCATGTCCATATTCATTAAGGATATCCACACCTCCAGGCTAGTTGCTCAGCATAATGCATCCAAGATTATCCAAGTGCAACTAACTCTGGGCAATACCGCAATCCAAATTGTAGCTTGCTACAGATCCCCCACCATGTCCCAGGATTCCCCACTCATCATTTCTTGATACACTGGAAAATATTAGGGTACAACCTAAAACCGTAATAATGGGTGATTTCAACTACCCCACCATTAACTGGGAAAATTACTCATGTACCAATTCTTTTTCTCAACATTTTCTGGAATTCATAAATCCCAATGCCTTGGAACAGCTTATCCACACCATCACCAGGGGCAGCAATATCCTAGACCTGGTTATTACCAACATGGGCAACCAGTGTTTCACACCAGAGGTCAATTCCTTGCTGGTCAGGTCCAACCACAAGCTAATCACCCTAGACATTCACATCCTGCCCCCAACCCCCATTAGGGAAACCACCGTAAAAAAAATTCTCCATAGCTAACTTCATGCTTCTTAAGACAGAAGTGGCAAACTTCACGACACCAATGCAGATGGACAATAGATGTACAACTGCTGAATCCTACACAAATGCACTTTCTAAGCACTTACACACGTGCATGGATCATGCAATCCCTAACAGAACAAAGATGCTATCCCCAAAACAAGGAAGCCAATCTGGTGGTCCCCTGCCATAAACAAACCTACAACAGAAGAAAGAAACTGTTGCAAAAAAGAGTAAAATCCCATGTTTGGAGAAACTCTCTGGTCAGCCTCAGTAAGAAGCTGAGATCCCTCATAAAATACTCCAAAGCTAGTTACAAAAACAAAATTGCCACTGATTCTAAAGACAACCACAAAGCATTCTATAGCTATGTCAAGAATCTCAATGGCAACACTCAGATCTCTTCTGAGTTACAGCACAATGGCACTAAATATACAGAACCAACTGATATTGCCAACATCATGGCAGATAGGTTCAGTTCTAACTTTACCCCCCTCTCACCCCCTAAAGGGTCCATCTCTATACCGGAAGAATGCAAATTTCCTGTAATCACGGCTGCACAGGCTAAACACACTCTCCAAATTCAACAACACAGCATCCATGGGACCTGACAACATCCCAGGCTGCATTCTACATGAACTACAGAACAAACTGGCACCCCCACCTAAGTACCATGTTCAGTCATATCCTCACCTCAGACTTTGTGTCCACTGAATGAATTTGTCTCACCCCACTACTTATCTCTATTTATTTATTTATTTATTTATTTATTTATTTATTTGTTTGTTTGTTTGTTTATTTATTTAATTAATTAATTAATTTATTTATTTTTGTGGGTTACCTGGAATTATATTGTTCTGATGTCACACCTTTTGACAACAAACCAAATGATTTTCAGCACCGGGAGGTAGGCCAACCACTGTGGGTCAGCCTGCCAACCCCCCCACTGGTTGCTGCAACAAAACCCAGCACTTCTGAGACACAACCTAGCAGTACTGCCTCCACAGGCAAGGCACTACCTGGCCATTCCATGTCAGGTAGCATTGTCCTGGCTGCTAGTGCAGTGCTACCCTCCAGGAGTATTGGTGGAGGTAGTAATTATGTAACCTGCCAAGAACTGCCAGGGATAGTACATGATTTAATAGAGATTGGCCTTGTTGCCCACATCAGCTGCCTTGAGAGATTGCTCATTAAAATAGAAAAGAGACTTCTACATCAAGCAGTCTCACAGGGAACTGAAGAAGGGAACAGTGATGACAGTTATGTGGGTAAGAACTAGATTCTCATTGCTCCCATGCTCGACAGGCATGTGCCTCTACTGTCCCCTACCTATTCTCTGTCATGGTGTCCCCCAACCTTTTGTGTCTGTCCTCATCCCTGTGTCTGTCCTACTTGCCCTGTTTGTCTGCATCTGCTTCCTCACCTACCCTACTTACCTGACCTTCACATTAATATGTTCCCTCCCCAACATTCCTATCTTTTTGAAATCCAAAAGAAGAAAAAATGGGCATCTGTTCCACAAAAAAAAAAAAAAAAAAAAAAGAATGTCCCATACATAGCTCTCCACTTCACATATGTGTCTTCTCGACACATTTGATTTGGTCCAATTGGTTATGCATCATTGCACTGTTGTTCCTCCATCTGTATTGTGGTGACAGCCCAAATTCATCAAATTTTCTCCACGTGTGCACATTAGTGTGTTGAAGAAGTGGATCTCTATGGATCTTTTATAATTCTCTCCTGCAAATTCCTTTTTTGCTTCCACTTTTTTCTTCCCTCTGCTTGATGCCTGATGCATCTCACATCATTTCTTGTTGTAATGTTATATGTCTATGATATGTCTAATCAACCACATCTTAACATTTGTCACAGTTATGAATTCTCATGGAGATATATTTCATATTGGCCAAAAAAAAATGTTTGTATTGTCATCCATCCCCATCATGACATATTTATCCAACCTTGTTCTGCTTGTCATAAGCCTGTTGTCCCTCTCCTAGCCTTTCTTTACCCCTATGTCAGTCACTTCATGCTACACAACATGGCAGGTTAATAATGAGAAAAGACTGAAAACATGTACATGAATGCTACATGACACCAAACATTGTTATGTGTATGTCCATCACTCCTTATGTGGACCCCTTCACTCCTACCCCTCTTTACAGGTGTGTATCTATTAAGCCTATGGATGTACAGGTCATCTCATGATTTCTCCATACTAACATGACTCTGTTGATGGATAATACAAACCAGCTACCTTGATTCAATAGGTGATCAGTGTTCCTGTATTGTGCAAGGTTTCAACATCCACTGCATTAAATACGCTATTATGCAGCTTGCGTAACTGAGTAGGTAGGTGTTCTAAACTCAAAGCAATCAGTCTGTGTGTTCATTCAGCTATCAGTTTAGAGACAGTTCCACACCAAGAAGTGAGTCCACACCTATGTCAGACACTCTTGCCAACATCTTCTTCTCTGCATAACTGATGATCTCATCCTCTATAAAGTACACTCTGACCATGTTAAAGACAGACTTGGGTGGTGGCACTAGCATTAAGTATTGTGTTCTGCAGCTTATATAACTAGATAGGTAGGGGTTCTAATCTTACAGCAGTCAACTTTGACATCAAGATCTAGGCATACAAAGTTAGGAGAATATATTTCCATAAAAACAAGATACCTTATTAAGGACAGAGACAAAAAATATAAGAAATGGAAAAGAGGGTGAACCACAACTTTGAAACTAACATAAGCTGGACAAACAAATTAAGAAGAATATGAGACAAGATAAAAAAATGTATATAAAGATCTTGAGTATAATTAAAAATCATTTTATAGATACATAAGATGTGGAAGGAGTAAAGACATACAAATTAATAAACCATGTGTAGATTCTAAAATTATTCTCAGACAAACAGATTATAGATATATTTAGACAATCTTATGCAAGCATTTTGGCTCCACAAAGGGGCTCATACGTTTTCCTAGTGATGTCTAGGTAACCTCAGATACAGAAAGCAAATTAGATTACATTGAAAAATAAGTATGCAAACTGGATCCAAACAAAGCACAGGAAGAAAGACAGAATTAGTAATAATGACCTGAGAACACTTCAGCAAGAACTTACAGTACTATTATAGCTATTATATATTAGGTCATATAAATATGGGGAGATTCCTCAAGACTACAGACATGCACTTATTAAACCTGCCTTTAAGGGAAAGGGAAGTAGGACAAATCCAGAGTCATACAGACCCTCAATTCTGCTTTCATGTTGTGGAAAAGAAATGAATGGAGAAGGTAATATTGGATAAGTTATTGTAAGAATTGGATAGGTTGGGGCTTGAAACCATATATCAGCATGCATATGTTGAAAATAGATCCATTAGCACCTGTAACATGATGTTCTATAACAATATAGCAAAAGCTGTGAATGAAAATTTGTGCTATGATGTAATTTATATAGATTTAACTTCAACATTTGACAAGGTTGTACACAAAACACTGATCAATAAATTAGAACAACTAGGTATTGATGTACTCTTGATAAGATGGATAGCTGCATGGTTTACAAATAGGACATGACAAGTATCGTACAGCAATTGGACAGGGAAAACTCTTGGTTACAATCAGGGTGACCCACATGCCACTGTCCTGGGCCCACACTTGTTTAAGTTGTATCTTTCAGACATATCTTTTTCATTTGAAGTGTTCTACAATCAGTATGCAGATGAACTGAAATTTTGTAAACTTATTACATGTGTTACAGATAGGGTATACCTGCAAAAGAACTTGACTAAATTGACCATTTGGGCACAGGAAAATAATATGCTGATAAATACATCAACAACTAAGCATATGATATTTGGGAGGCATAAAATGAAAGTGAATATTTAATACAGCACACAGTGATTGAAACTGTTGATTCATTTAAAGACCTGGGTACATGTGTAGATGCACCTTTGAGTTATTATAATCATATCAAACAGGTCTATATTAGATGATCAAACTTTCAAAAGTTCGACTGTCATATGGTCGACACCATATGATCAAATTTTTGAAAGTTCAAACATTTTAACAGAGATCTCCATACAGTGCAGAATGGGAAGATTTCCCTTTTCTGCACTGTAGAGCAATCTCAGATTTGGTATATTTAAAGATAGGGGTGTGGAGGGTGCAAGGGGGCTTGCCCCCCTGCTTAAAATGTTCAGGTAGGTTATTTGTGTAGTTTATTTTTTTTTTACTAGATTTTCAAACTTTTAAAAGTTTGATCATATGGTGTCGACTTTTGAAAGTTCGATTATCTAATATAGACTGTATCAAACAATTGGTTAATGATAGTTATACAACTATAGGTTATATAAAAAGAGTTATAAAGTGTGAAAATCAGAAATGATGAAGTCATTGTTTTAATTACATTAGACCGAAACTTGAGTATGGAATAACAATATGGAAACCTTATAAGAAGACAAGCACGAGTAAACTGTAAAGAGTACAGAGGAAATATACAAAGGGTATCCATGGATGTGAAAATTTAAGTTATTATGAAAAACTAAAATATCTGAATTTGTAGAGTGTCTCATATAGATATTTAAGAAGAGATTTTATTTGGGTATATAGGGAATTTAGAGACAACTACCCTTGGGAACGTTTGGTGCTATCAAAAAGTATAAGAGAATCACCAGACAACCTTTGTAAATGATTCTATAGGAATGAGAAGTGCACTCATTGGTTCCCTGAGAAAGCAACTTTTAATGGAGCAGAGTACGTAGTATGGCTTAGAAAGGTCCTTAAGGGCATTAACGTAGTTATCATCTATAAACCTATGAACTACCAAATTATGTTAAAACAAGCACTAATTTAGATATTTTTAAGAACAGCCTGGACACTTATTATGGGAGCAACTATTCTGATATATTGGCAGGCTAGAAGGGCAGTAATGCCTGTGCTTGAAATATCTGTATGTATGTAACTTGAGAGAGAGAGAGTGTGTATGTGTGTATGTGTGTGTGTGTGTGTGTGTGTGTGTGTGTGTGTGTGTGTGTGTGTGTGTGTGTGTGTGTGTGTGTGTGTGTGTGTGTCTCTCTCTTTGTTCATCTAACAGTCTGGAGCCAATATTACACCTGGATGTGAGTTCACAGCTGTGTCATACACTCCTGGCAACATCTTCTTCTCAGCATAGATTGCTGATCTCATCCTCTATAAAGTGCACTCTGACACTTAATGTCAGACATCTGTGGTGGTGTTAGTCTTATGTTGTATGGAATACATCTTCTATACCTACGCAGGTGTGGTTTTCAAATATGACCTCAGTCAACTGGTGTGTGTGTGTGTGTGTGTGTGTGTGTGTGTGTGTGTGTGTGTGTGTGGTTAGTGGTATATTACAGGGATTGTATGATGTGCTGAATCTCTTTTCATTTGACTCCCACTCATGAGAACCTTTTACATAGCCTCCTGAAGCAAACATCCCCTTTTTCCCTCAGTCCACATAACATCTGATGTTCATCATGTTACCCTGCTGCAGTCATCACACTTGGGTTATCCTGTCATCAGGCGGTCCCGCAGTCAGCCGGAATTACAAAATCTTGGTCCGGCGTCGGTTGCTGTCACTTCTTCCCTGACGTCAATGCGCCAGGGGTATATATAATGCAACTGATGCCATTTTCTTCAGTCTTTCTTGCCGCACGGTGCACGAAGCAAAAGCAGTTCGCAAGTGCCGGTCGGCCGACTCCTGAGATTTTCGAATTCGAATTTCAGACCGAAGTCTTCTATAAAGCTAAGTACCCCGTTGGGGAAACTTTTCTTGCCTCAGATCGATGTCAGAAAAAGTTAACAATTGTATTTCTTGTGGGAAGCAAATACCTCATAAGGATTTTCATTCTTATTGCATACCTTGTCTAGGCCCAGACCACGACGTCACTAGTTGTCATTTTTGTGCTAGGTTTAATAAGCGTACTATTAAAAGACGCTTTGATTTCGCATGACACTACTTTGGTAGAAAATTTAACTACACTATGCCGTCGGAGCAACCGACTACCGGTGTGCACAAAAAACGCAAGGATAAGGACAGATAGCCCAGGCCTAAGCCAGATTCCTAGGCCTCGGCTGGTCCGGTCTCCGTTTCTCAGGTCCTCGGTGAGGCTCCGACGCAGCCCCTGACTACCGCAGATCTGGAACCTGAAACTGCTTCGGAACTTTTGGCAGAATGTACCAGGCTGACGCAGCCATTTTGTTCAGACCCTACCGACGACATTGCTGAAAATGATGTCGGTGCTGCAGAAACGCCATTGGTTTCTGAAGGCGTTTTCAGACCGATGACGCTCACCATTATAACGTATCCCAAGATGAAGACTCCTATTAAATCTAAAAGGACTGCACTTCAGTCCTCTGTTCAAGGCTCCATGCCTAAGAAACAGATGCTCAAAATGGCTGAAGATTTGATCTCTTTAATCAGGGGTTCCCAGCCCCCTCCTGATAAAAGGTCTAGACAAGAGGAAGATTATGCATCTTCTGAACAAGTGTCCAATTCTTCAGACTCCTCTGAGGACCAAGATTACTCCTTCTCCCCTTATGAAGATTCTGATGCTGAGGATTCCATTCCCTCAGCTTCTCCTCCTGAAGACTACTCCTTTGGGGAAACTTTACACACTATGAGGGAACATTTTCACTGGGAAGGTCAGGACTACTCTGACTCAAAGAAAAGGCTCAGAGAGTTTCTTTTACTCCCCCAGCACAGACCACTTGCCATCCCACCAGTTTTAGACATTGTGGATGATGTTTACTTAGAATCCAGTTTGAACCCAGACTCGCTACCTCCTGCTCCGGCCAAGCCTGACAGATACTATAGAGTGCCTGATTCCCAAAAATTTCTTTATAAAAGTCCTGTTGCTGACCCATAGACAATCTCCCAGGGTATCCATGGATGTGAAAATTTAAGTTATTATGAAAAACTAAAATATCTGAATTTGTAGAGTGTCTCATATAGATATTTAAGAAGAGATTTTATTTGGGTATATAGGGAATTTAGAGACAACTACCCTTGGGAACGTTTGGTGCTATCAAAAAGTATAAGAGAATCACCAGACAACCTTTGTAAATGATTCTATAGGAATGAGAAGTGCACTCATTGGTTCCCTGAGAAAGCAACTTTTAATGGAGCAGAGTACGTAGTATGGCTTAGAAAGGTCCTTGAGGGCATTAACGTAGTTATCATCTATAAACCTATGAACTACCAAATTATGTTAAAACAAGCACTAATTTAGATATTTTTAAGAACAGCCTGGACACTTATTATGGGAGCAACTATTCTGATATATTGGCAGGCTAGAAGGGCAGTAATGCCCGTGCTTGAAATATCTGTATGTATGTAACTTGAGAGAGAGAGAGTGTGTATGTGTGTATGTGTGTGTGTGTGTGTGTGTGTGTGTGTGTGTGTGTGTGTGTGTGTGTGTGTGTGTGTGTGTGTGTGTGTGTGTGTGTGTGTGTGTCTCTCTTTGTTCATCTAACAGTCTGGAGCCAATATTACACCTGGATATGAGTTCACAGCTGTGTCATACACTCCTGGCAACATCTTCTTCTCAGCATAGATTGCTGATCTCATCCTCTATAAAGTGCACTCTGACACTTAATGTCAGACATCTGTGGTGGTGTTAGTGTTATGTTGTATGGAATACATCTTCTATACCTACGCAGGTGTGGTTTTCAAATATGACCTCAGTCAACTGGTGTGTGTGTGTGTGTGTGTGTGTGTGTGTGTGTGTGTGTGTGTGTGTGTGTGTGTGTGTGTGTGTGTGTGTGTATGGTTAGTGGTATATTACAGGGATTGTATGATGTGCTGAATCTCTTTTCATTTGACTCCCACTCATGAGAACCTTTTACATAGCCTCCTGAAGCAAACATCCCCTTTTTCCCTCAGTCCACATAACATCTGATGTTCATCATGTTACCCTGCTGCAGTCATCACACTTGGGTTATCCTGTCATCAGGCGGTCCCGCAGTCAGCCGGAATTCCAAAGTCTTGGTCCAGCGTCGGTTGCTGTCGCTTCTTCCCTGACGTCAATGCGCCAGGGGTATATATAATGCAACTGATGCCATTTTCTTCAGTATTTCTTGCCGCACGGTGCACGAAGCAAAAGCGGTTCGCAAGTGCCGGTCGGCCGACTCCTGAGATTTTCGAATTCGAATTTCAGACCGAAGTCTTCTATAAAGCTAAGTACCCCATTGGGGAAACTTTTCTTGCCTCAGATCGATGTCAGAAAAAGTTAACAATTGTATTTCTTGTGGGAAGCAAATACCTCATAAGGATTTTCATTCTTATTGCATACCTTGCCTAGGCCCAGACCACGACGTCACTAGTTGTCATTTTTGTGCTAGGTTTAATAAGCGTACTATTAAAAGACGCTTTGATTTCGCATGACACTACTTTGGTAGAAAATTTAACTACACTATGCCGTCGGAGCAACCGACTACCGGCGTGCACAAAAATGTAAGGATAAGGACAGATAGCCCAGGCCTAAGCCAGATTCCTAGGCCTCGGCTGGTCCGGTCTCCGGTTCTCCGGTCCTCGGTGAGGCTCCGACGCAGCCCCTGACTACCGCAGATCTGGAACCTGAAACTGCTTCAGAACTTTTGGCAGAATGTACCAGGCTGACGCAGCCATTTTGTTCAGACCCTACCGACGACATTGCTGAAAATGATGTCGGTGCTGCAGAAACGCCATCGGTTTCTGAAGGCGTTTTCAGACCGATGACGCTCACCATTATAACGTATCCTAAGATGAAGACTCCTATTAAATCTAAAAGGACTGCACTTCAGTCCTCTGTTCAAGGCCCCATGCCTAAGAAACAGATGCTCAAAATGGCTGAAGATTTGATCTCTTTAATCAGGGGTTCCCAGCCCCCTCCTGATAAAAGGTCTAGACAAGAGGAAGATTATGCATCTTCTGAACAAGTGTCCAATTCTTCAGACTCCTCTGAGGACCAAGATTACTCCTTCTCCCCTTATGAAGATTCTGATGCTGAGGATTCCATTCCCTCAGCTTCTCCTCCTGAAGACTACTCCTTTGGGGAAACTTTACACACTATGAGGGAACATTTTCACTGGGAAGGTCAGGACTACTCTGACTCAAAGAAAAGGCTCAGAGAGTTTCTTTTACTCCCCCAGCACAGACCACTTGCCTTCCCACCAGTTTTAGACATTGTGGATGATGTTTACTTAGAATCCAGTTTGAACCCAGACTCGCTACCTCCTGCTCCGGCCAAGCCTGACAGATACTATAGAGTGCCTGATTCCCAAAAATTTCTTTATAAAAGTCCTGTTGCTGACCCATAGACAATCTCCCAGGGTCCCAAAGGGGCTAAGGCTTCTATGGCTAAAAATCCTGTACCCTCTGAGAGGGATTCCAGAGCACTAGACTCAAGCAGAGTGCCTCTTTGGACCTCTTCAAGAGGAACCTTGACGATTGGATGGGAGAAAGGAAATTCACCCCAGGGATCACGTCAGTTGCCCTGCTAGACAGGGGTCCAGGAAAGTAAATAATGTGGGAAGAAATATCCAGGGAATTGTTATGGCTAGGCTTGTATAGGCCCTAGGGCTGATAGCCTAGTACCAACCTATGAACCTATGAACCTAGACAGGTGGGGGAAAAAGGTTTACACTTCAGCCACTCTAGCTATGAGGGCACTAAATTGCCAATTTCACATGCTTAAGTATCAGCAATTTATAATCTCTCAGTTAAAGCAAAGAATGACCACTCTCCCACAACAGTCTGAATTGAAAGAAATGCAGGATCTGTTGCATGCAACTGAACAGGTGGGCAAACATATCTTACAATGTGGGTTTGATTATTTGGAGGCCTCCTGTAGAGCAGCTGTCACTGGGTCTGTTATATGTAGGCATGCCTGGTTAAAGGAACAAACTCTGCCTGATCATGTTAAAGCAAAGCTTCTAGATGCTCCCTTACTGCAGGATGTCCTTTTTGGAGTTAAAGCAGAAGAAGTCTTAAAGAAGATGGAGAATAAGGCAAAATCTATGCAGACAGTCAAAGATTTCCTACAGGTACAGCCCCCTCACTTCAGCAGAAACTGGCCAGCAAAAAATTGGTCCTTTCCAGCTACTGACAGACCACAGAGGGGTAAATACAAACATCCAAGAGGCAGAGGACAACCACAAGCCCAGTACAAACCTCGCCAATGGGGCACTGCAACACAGAAGGGAGGAGAAGACAGGTCCCAATCTACCAGAAGGCAAACTCAATGACTTGCACCTCATCTGGCCAAGCAACACTCTCTTGGCAGCCCCCTTGGGAGGAAAACTCACATTTTTTCAGACAACTGGCACATTGTCACAAAGGACAAATGGGTCCTAGACATAATTTCACGAGGATACAGATTCCATTTCCACACCTTGCCAATGAAAAGAGGAATGCCAAACCTGCCACAAAATCAATGGGCAGAGGCACAAAAACAAATTACAGCTCTCATGGACTTGAGAGCCATTCAACTGGTACCTACTCGAGAGCAAGGTCAAGGATTTTACTCAAGACTCTTTCTAGTGCCCAGAAAGGACAATGCCTGGAGACCAATTCTGGACCTTTCACTTCTAAACACCTTCTTACAAGTACCCAAATTCAAGATGCTAACACTACAGCAGCTTCTTCCCATGTTGGGCAAGGAAGCATGGCTAGTAATATTGGACCTCAAGGAGGCATACCTGCATGTCCCTATCAGACAAAGTTGCAGAAGATATCTCCATTTCATTGCAGGTTCAACCCATTACCAATTCTCTGCACTGCCCTTTGGCTTATCTACTGCGCCCAGAGTCTTTACAAAATGCCTGGCACCAGTAATTGCATACTGCAGACAAAGAGGAATTCAAATATACCCATACCTGGACGACTGCCTCATCCAAGCAGAAAGCAAGGACATTCTTTTACATCATCTGGCTTTTGTAAAACATCTACTAAATTGCCTGGGGTACACAGTAAATGAAAAGAAGTCAAAACTAGTACCCTCACACAATCTGACATTCCTGGGTGCCAGCTTGAATACAATGGCCCAGAAGGCTTATCTGACGCCAGACAAACAACTACAACTGACTCAAAATTTCAAAACAATGGCAACAAAGACCCAATTAACTACAAGAAAAATTCTGCAGGCCTTGGGCTTCATGGCATCTTGCATACTACTAATACCATTTGCAAAGCTGCATATGAGGAAATTACAAAAAGCGTGTGGTCTCAACACAGCCACAGCTTGGACACAATGATATCTCTCATTCCCTGCCTACAACAGGAGTTTCTATGGTGGTCACAGGCATGTCACCTCAACAAGGGCCAGCCTTTCACCTTGCCCTCAACCAGGCAAACTATCACAACAGATGCATCAGACTATGCCTGGGGGGCACACATGGCAGGACAGTGCGTTCAAGGCGTATGGACTGCAGATCAAAGGAATCTGCACATCAATCAAAAAGAGATGCTAGCTGTACAGAAAACTCTGACAGCCTTCAAGAATCTATTACATCCAGGACAACTTACAATAAAGACAGACAACACCACAGTAATGTGGTACATAAACAAACAAGGGGGTACTCACTTCTACCCTCTGTGCAGGCAAGCAATGACCTTATGGAACACAGCTCTGGCTTACCAAGTTCACTTACAAGCTCAATTCCTGCCAGGAAAGAAGAATACATTGGCAGACGACCTCAGCAGAAACATCATGGATCCGCATGAGTGGAAACTAGATCCACAAGTATTTACAATGATAACTCAAAAATGGGGCCTTCCAGACATAGACCTGTTTGCCAGTCCTCAAAACTATCAACTAACAAAATTTTGTACAAGGACACTTCACCATCAAGCTTGGAAAGTGGATGCACTCTCTTTCAGTTGGAAAAACCTGACAGTATATGCCTCCCCTCCATTGCCTCTCCTCACAAAGGTACTTCTGAAAGTCAAAAAGGAGAGACCACGACTGATTCTCATAGCCCCAGACTGGCCACGCCAGCACTGGTACCCAATATTGAGGAATATGGCCCATGGCCCACCTTGGATATTACCACAAATTTCCCATTTGCTCACACAACAAAACAATCAGATTCTTCACAGCCAGCTCAAAACCTTAAATCTGGCTGCATGGCAAATCAACTAAGCATCCAGCCAGCTCCTCTTTCCCAAGCAGTTATGGATGTTATTCTGGAAGCTAGGAGGTGAAGCACCAGGAAGGCTTATTCGGACAAATGGAAAAGGTTTTGTGCCTAGAACCAAGCTAAAGGCCAAGACACAATTCAGTCTCACATGCCTCACATTCTACAGTATTTAAATGAGATGTTGCACAAAGGACTTTCTTTCTCCTCCATTAAAATCAATGCTTCAGCTATTTCAGCCCACTACAACACGGATCCACCCTTATTTTCGCATCCACTTTTAAGGCAGTTCCTCAGAGGGGCAAAAAACATTAGGCCACCCAGGAGAGCACCCACACCAACATGGGACCTCAATTTTGCTCTGGAAAAACTAACGCTACCTCCCTTTGAACCAGCTTTCTCTGCAGATCTTCAGTTCCTATCATGGAAGACTGCCCTGCTGCTAGCAATAACTTCAGCTGGAAGAGTCTCAGAGTGGCAGGCTCTAATGGCAGTGGAACCTTTCCTCATTTTTCATCAAGGCAGAGTTTCTCTATGAACTAATCATTTCTTTATGCCTAAGGTGGTTTCCAGTGGGGCTTTAAATCAAACCATCCACTTACCCACCTTCTTCCCAAATCCACAGAACAAAGGTGAGAGACTCCTGCATTCCTTGGATATTCACAGGCAACTTTGTTACTACTTGGACAAAACTAAGGCTTTCAGAAAATCTGACCAGCTCTTTGTATCCTATGCTACAGCTTCACAAGGGAAGGCTATATCAAATCAAACCATTTCCAAATGGATAGGTCATTGCATATGTTTCTGTTATACCCATCATGGAAAACCAGTTCCTGCTACCATTAGGCCCCACTCTACCAGGGCAATAGCTACTTCTACAGCCTTTCTCAGGGGGGTTCCAACCAAGGAGATTTTGGAAGCTGCAACTTGGAGTTCAGTACACACCTTTACCAAAAACTATCACTTACCACTTTACTCTAAGACTAGGGCGGGCTTCGCCACTGTAGTTCTGCAGGGCCTTCTAGCCTCCTCTAACCCTCTATGATTCCTCCACCCATCCTTAGCTTTGGGATTGAACCCAAGTGTGATGACTGCAGCAGGGTAACACGAACATAGTACAGTTTTGTACCTACCATAAATGTAGATGTTCGAGTGTACACCCTGCTGCAGTCAAGGTTACCCTCCCTCCATCCCCTCTGATTTAACTGGCTAAATCTCTACAATACCTTCCTGATGTATTTGCTAATAGCTGAAGGGATTTTGTGTTTGTGCAAAGTTTACTCAATTTGGTACTAATTACTGACTACCTTTTTGGGGGCACCTGACATCTGGGGCAAGAAAAACTGAAGAAAATGGTGTTGGTTGCATTATATATACCCCTGGCGCACTGACATCAGGGTAGAAGCGTCAGCAACCAACGCCGGACCAAGACTTTGGAATTCCGGCTGACTGCGGGACCGACTGACGACAGGATAACCCAAGTGTGATGACTGCAGCAGGGTGTACACTCGAGCATCTACATTTATGGTAGGTACAAAACTGTACTTTCTACAGAACACTGAGGATGTCATCATATCAAAGATGCACAAACACACTATGAAGCAGTCCCCTTCTATGACCCTTTGAAAATCATCTCCAGACTACTTGATGTGTTATTGCTGATTCTGTCATGGGGTCATGCACATTACATATCGACAGAGGCATTCTGTATTAAATCAAACACATACACACATATGCACATACCCCTACTATCTTCCCTCACATGCATGTAGCGGTTTGTGTTTAAATGGTATAACTATGCCTAGGATTTAATGTGATCTTGGCTGTTAGCTTAGTAATGTTCTATGGCCCTCTGAACATTGTACATGATGTTTTTGTCATCCACATGTGCTATGTTGAGGTGTAGCTGTACTGAATCCCTACAACAGTGTATTCAAATCTGTGATTTGAGCTACTCTATTAATGGCCACTGCTGCCATTTGGTTATGTATTCCTTTCATAACAGCTGTAGGAATATGCCTACAAAGAACTGTTGACATTGAGCTATGCTATGTATATCATTGCCTTACTAAGGCATGTATTTTTATACTGCAGTCCATCAACATTCAGCAAAGTTGTCATGCAACCATCACATTGACAGATGCAGTATGGTACAGATGTGCATGTGTATACCTAGGATTTGGAAATGTTATCTGACATATAGCAATATTACATCACCCTGATTACACACCACATATGTCTGGGTTCATCCACATGTTGTAATGTTGTTATACAGACAAACAAATGAACTGTTGAGATTCAGTTGCAATCTTGGCAAATTCATTGTATGCACTATTGTGTTGCTATTCACATGGATTATACAGACGTTCCCCTGCAGCATTGTGTTACTGTCACCATTTGTGTCATTAACTGTTCTGAACCACATTCACCTCACTTGTAATGTGTCCATAATGGTGCCAGGGCCCTCATACACACATTTCCACTGATAAACATATAGGCATATGATGTACAACTGATGTGATCATGTGAAACAGGTTGTATGACTGTGTCATCAGTTCCATTTTGTCACGTGATTCATATCTAAGGTTTTATTTGGAGGTGATGTACAGCTTGAAGTTCCTTTGTAGCACAGGTACAGCTGTAGTATGACTGTACTGCATCCAAGATGTATCACTACATCACATCAGTATTACCACCTGATAGTTTGCATGAACACATATGGATGTATGTCTGGATTTCATGGCAGTATAACATTTTTCCTGGCAATATCAGGAGGACAGTGTTCGTGTGGCACATGTGCTGAGTTTTGACATATATAAGGTGCTTCATGTATTGTTTGGTATGTGTACAGTATCACAGTGACAGCTTCCTTGATCATTGATACTTGACTTTGCACTGCTGTGCTTTCTGTGCACATGAGCATAGTTGATGCATTGGCATCATTCTCACATACTGCTGTACCATTCATTATAATGAATCACTTCTTAATTCTCACATCAATTGCAGATGCTTTAGATAATATCCATTGTATTACATGTGGTAGATGCATATAATACATAGCTGTGTATGGTGTTTGCATGTGCTATTATCCATATGGCCAATACCTATGTCAGCCAGGGATGCTTTAGCTAAGTGCATCAGATTTGGCACAGTGAGCTCCCACACATCTTGTCACCATACAGAACCATTGTTTGGGATGCATACCCATTAGGATGTGACAGTGCAGACTTCCCTTCAAGGTGTTCTACTAGATCCTTGTGTGATATTCTGTGCTTCACTCAGTAAATAGACACCTCAGTGACAACACTGATGGCATGGGTTTGATTCTTGCAGGTGTATATTATGGCTTATGTATCAACCTAAACTGTCAGCTGGCCAGGATTGCCCCAGATTTCAACTCCAGGTTTAACATTGTCCCTCTTAATCCCACTAAAATAAGGTAATTTTTGGAGAAGGGGTGGTGAATTCCCCTTATAGAATACTGACAATCATTACAGTCATACACGCAGAACATGCATAATACGTTACACTAAAGTACACCATCAATGCTACAGATTAATGTTCATAATATTGTAAAAGTGTCCCCGATTGTGGCTATATCTGTCTACATTTGTAAAGGAGTCTGTTGTTATATGCCCATGATTGGTTGAGATGCATGCTGACATGTAATTCATATTCAAGAAAGTCATTTTGCAGATCTTCACACTATGCACATATCCCCTATTGCGTCCTTGCTAAATGTCCTCTCCAGTGAGCATGGTAGTGATGCTTATATCACAACCATTCACCTCCATTGACATGCAACCTTGTATGACCCTCACATATATATTATCATGTGTGATGATAAATTATACATGCACAGAAGGTGTAAACAGCAGTATGTAGTGTGCTATCTACATATGTGCTTATTGTTACGCTACTGAGTTGACTTAAAAGTGTACATATATTGTTATAACCTATCTTGGGGACATTGCCATATTTACCACACCCTCTTCCTCTTTCTTCGTTCCTCTCATTCGTGCCTCTGCCCATTTTCATCAGCACACTGTCCCTGCCTGGTGTATGTTTCATTGTATTTGCCATTACTGCTTCCCCCATTACTTCATTTTGCAAATAACTGTAGTTGTGTACATTGCATTCAGTCTACTTTTTTACTGTATTACTTCTGTTATTGCAGTATTTGCAACCCTGGTAGCCATTGTGGCTGTGCTTGCAATCTCGCCGAGTAAGTTTGCTCACTGGCAACCCTGAATGGTTCATGTTTCTGTGGTCATGCTGCTCTGCATGGTTTTGTAGTGGTAGAACTGTTGCTAGACATAAAATCTTGCTTGTATTCATGCAAGTGCTCATCTCACTAACACGTAAACTCCATGTAGGCTTTGCTTGAAGCCTACACAGAGGTTATTGCATTCCTGGGCTAGTCTTAACTTTTAATTTTAATGTGCAGTGCACAATGTAAACTTATATGCAAATATCCGGATTTGCAAATTTGGTAGAAAGGGTTCATAAATAATAGCTGTTAAGATTGTAGTTAAGGTACAGGTATGTGAAAAAGCTCCCATTTAAATTGATTGTTCTGATATTGATTTTTGATGCATGAAGACATGTTCATATTTTGTTCAAAAGCAAGAGCTAAATCCTTGTTATGAGCAGTGTAAACTTTCAATTTTAATTTGCAATGTAGAATGCAAAGTTATATACACATATGTTCTTGTGTAATTTTGGTACAAAAAGGTTTGCAAATGATAGATAACATCTTAGCAGGGGCTTCATGAGTCCAAGTCCGATGATCATGCAAATAAGTTTGTATTTAAACTGATTGCTGGTAGATTTGATTCTTGATACATGAAGAAGGATTTATATTCTGTGCAAAACTATGTGCTAGCAGTTTCAGTTTAATAAATTTTAGCGTTATAAGGCTTAAGTTTATTTAGTGTTTCTGCAGTTTTCTGCCACTGTACAGCTAATTGCTAGTTACAATGGTGTTACAATTACAAATATAAAAAAGTATGACTTTTATAAGTTTGAATAGCAATGGTGAGTCAGACTGTGGCTGCTTTACAAGATGCATGTTATTTCCATTTGTTTTTGTTGTTTACTTTTTGCCACTTGTCTAACTGTGGGATGTGGGTCATCATTGCACATGGGCATGGGACAATGTTCCCACTCTCTCCAGTGGTGGCCCACACTGCAAGTAATCAAATATTTGGCGCATGTTTTCCAAGGTTCCAGTAAGCCAAAGCATGCAGCAAATTATTAACCACGTTCATAATTAGTGACTCTTACCCACAGCCCAGCTATGCAGGTAGCAAACCAGGTTTATAGTGTGAAAATACAAGGTCTAAAGACAACCTTTTAAAAGAAAGCAGTTATGTTTGTACCAGATGAGAGTGAATATTTGTTAAGTTCTTCACTCAACTGGAGAGAAAATTGCCAGAGTTTAATGATAGTTCATCAGGCATTCTTTGGGATACACTAAACATCTTCAACTAGTCACTGACAATTGTTCATTTTGTTTTCTTCTGTTATGCTCTACGAGAGTTTTTCCTTCTTTTGATGCCATTTATTAGGCAAAACCTACTAACAACGTGAAGGAAGACAAAATAAACTGTCCTCTCCAAATCAGAATGCAAGGCAATGATTCCCTGTTAACATTTTCAGGAAGCCGTTCAGTATTTGAATACACATTGGCATTATTGTTTACAACAAACTCATTTTTGTGGAAACAGAAACTTTGCACCGCTGAATAGTCTGATTACTAGGGATTAAATATTTCTTTTCAGAATGAACTATACAGAGAAATTATTACCAAATCGAATCCTTGCAGAACCAAGGTAAAGTGGGGTATCACATACAGAAATCAGAAAACAGAGTGAGGAAAAGAGCACAGTGCTTTTAATGTTAGATGTAGAGATCTGTGAGCTCTTGCTATCAAAAAAAGCAGTCACGTCTGGCTTCTTTAGTAACCTGCCAATCCAGATTGTCAGGAACAAAAGTATATCATTGAGCTCTGCCTTTTTGTCACCATGTATTGTCACATTATTCCATCAGCACAATTTTCATGTTCTTTCAAGTGGCTGACTAACCTAATATTTTGCTGCAATATGGACCCCACTTAGCATAGTGTGGAGCCTACCATCCATGTATTTCAGAGAAAACACCATTATATATATATATATATATATATATATATATATATATATATATATATATATATATATATATATAGTATATATAATATACACACATGCATATATATGCCCAGTCTCTGGAAAACTAGACTGCAGATCTCTGAACTACTGCTGGAAATTCACAGAAATCTTCTTTAAATATCACACTCATGTAATCACTGTTTTACTTGCTTCAGTGGTATCCCTGCCCACATAGAAATAGGCCTCACTACCATCATTTGCTTCATCCCCAAGGCCCTTTCTACAACAGGAACATTTGAATCCATTTCCTCAAATGATTAAGGGAAGGACGCTTCTTAACTACTTTTAGCACTGGCGGTCAGAAGAATCAAACTACTAGTAGTGGTGGTGAGTAGTCTGTTGTGTCCAGATGGGTGCCACATGTCTCACTGAACATTTCAACGAAATCCAAGGCAGGAATGTGCATACATTTTGACCTGTTCATGTCTCCTTCATGCCACAGATCACTGAAAGACAGAATTACAGGGAATAACAAGGCACACACACAGTGATGTTATAGCAGCAATGTAAGAAAGCACAGAGAAAGGCACAACTACCTGTCAGCTAAAGCCAGTAAACACATACGCTGCTTTTCATTTAAAATACACATTTATACGTTGTCATATGAGCAGACAAAAAAAGTTACAAACAAGAATATAGTCTGTGCTATATTTATGTCATGACAAACCCATATAGAAGTAAATATGGTGGATAAAGTAGGAAAACAGAATTAATATGGTGCATTTGTATTAATGGTAGCCATACAGTATTGTTGCATATGTAGATGCATCTGTAAGAGGCTTGTTGGATGCAAGGATTGGGCAACAGGACCATTGAGATGTGGATGGCTGACTGTGGAGCATTGGCAAAGGACATCTGTTGACAGAACTGCAGTAGCAGACAATGTCTCCGTGGTAGCAGCAGTCCCCACCAATGACAATGAATGGTTACACAGGTAAGTCCACATTAGTCAATGTACCCTTCTTCCAGTTGTTATATGGTGAGATGACATCTTCAGGTGAGTACAGTACCACATGATCGATATGAAATATCTTCTAGCCTCATGCAATACAAATATCATATTCCACTCATTACATATACCCTTCAGGGGCTCATACATTCACACATGGCATGTACGAAACAAAAAGCATATCCTCCAGTATCAGCCCTCAGTGCTGTTCTGGGTATGGGGTAAATCTTTCAAAACTGATACTTGGCATTCCTTGCTCACATTTGTAGCACGCATCCAAGAGACACTCAGTCTGTAGGTATTACCAAATTACATGAGCAGCTCCATACTGACCACATCCATGCATTTGCACATTCCCATGTATGCTGCAGGAATGTTCTCCAATGGCAGGAATGCTAGAGAAAGCAGTTCATTCACCTCAAGCCGGAACTCAGAATAAATCTTGTAATTCAAATGCAGTCCACACTTCTGCACACATCACTAGATGATTGCCCTATATAGAGCAGACATTCTTAGAGGTCAGATGCGGTGGAACACACAGCTGCATCTTATACCTCCCTCTCAAAATCCTTAATGACATATGTCTGGTTCACCTACATGCCAACATTCTTTGCCAAGCTTGCCACATGTGTCACCTTGTCCTCATACAAGCCTTGCATCTTACTGTCCATCAGCTTATACACAAGTGGCATATACCTCCAAGCATCCTCCACACCCTCACTGCATGTACCATGTACACCTGCTGACAAACAAGTGCTCTTGTTGGAATTATGCCTCTATCATATGGAGTTAACGGAAAACCAGGTCATGTGGGCTCTCCTCTGTTATCATCATTACATACACAGACTGTGCATCCTCCTGTATGATGCTTTACATAGTGAAAGATCCATGCTGTAGAGGAACATCATCAACGATGATGCTTTTCAGTCTGGCAAATGTTATCTGTGGCTATGGGCACAGCTTCTCATGCCATCTCCTGACAACCTGCTTCAATGGTCATATCTCTAGCAGCAGCAAGCATTCTTCCATATTTGACCCTGATATACACACTGTATGACCACCTCTGGTATGTCGGTGGATGTGCTGGTTTCCTTGTGTAGCAACATAAACTTTGGTTTGTCTACATCTCCTTCAGTGGGTGAAGGTGCTGACCTCTAAATTTCTAAAAATGTTTCCCCTCTGTTGTACTCTGGGTGGGGATACTGCTTTTACATGCTTTGGTGTTTTTCAGATGGCAACGTCAGTAAGTTGTGTTATTTGTGATTTTCTCCCATTAGCTGTAATAGCTCTTTATAGGTAGGATGGACTTGTCTCTCCTGGCTGCCACTGTCTCATACACATTCCACATAGAGCTTGGACTGCTGTACTCCACATGATCCACCACAGACACTTCCTGTTTCCTTCTTCTGGGCATGTCTGCAATGTACCCTGTGTTCTTCTTGGTACATCACCCCTTTAAATCACTTTGCAATGCTGATTGGCTGTTGTCACTATGCCCCTTTTTGCTGGCTGGTACTCAATCATTGCTTGTTCTTTCACCTTACTAACTTCCACAGCAGGACTGTTTTGGTGTAGCTGCTTGTTGAATTTGGAATTTTACAACTGCAGCAAATTGGAATGTGCCAGAATAACAAGCAGGGAAACAATATAGTCTACATCCTCCTCCTACTTGTTTGCTTGAAGTCAACTGTTAATCCTTTGCTGACACAGTGAATTGCTGGGGGGGGAATGGAAAAGAATAGTAAAGATGAGAAGAAATGGAAGCTGTGTTCTCAGGTGCTTGGTGCTTCAATATTAAGTGTGTCCAGATTTCATATTATACCACTCACTCCTTTTCTGATTACATCCTTAATCTAATAGGCGATCACACAGAATCTGGGGGCTTTTGTGGTACTCCGTGTACCCAGGGTAAGGAAAGTAATCTTCTATAAGACACCAGCGTTTTGTAGGAAACACATTGGCAGTCATTCATACATGATATGCTCATTCCCATGGACAATGTGAGAGGTCAACAATTTGCCTATGACATATGTATTGGAGGAAATCAGAGCACCTGTCAAAAACCTACATTGACACAGAATGTACAAATTACTCCAAGCTGACACAAACTGGAGAACCAAGTCCTATGAGGCAGAAATGCTTCCTGCTGTACTACTGTTTTAGACACCATCTCTGATTCTGCCATGTGTACATCTGACTCAGATCCCAGGAATCTCTACTTTCATTTGACTTATAAAGGAACGTAGCTTAAAGATTCTCCTGGCTTCTGATGGGACTAAGGACTCATTGTCAAGACATGTGACTGCTTTTAGCACTGGTTTATTGCCATCCTCGTTTCATATTCAGCATTGGCATGGATGGAGATACTGTCAGACACTAATTCTGACTTATCAGTCTTCTATTTTTTATCTGTTCACCAGGCAAGCCCCCTGAATACAAATGCCCATTTTTAGTAAAAACAAAATGAAAACTCCAGCAAAGCTAGAACTTCCACTGAGTGACCTCCCAAACCTCTTCTATCAGAGGCACATGGGATATATGCAAATGATCCTTATGAACATCAGGTGTTTCAGCTAATTGGCAATTCTGAATGCCAATGACTTGATTCGTCGTTTTAGTGGACAATTTCAAGCCAATAAAGCCAAACCCCACTAGCTGTGGATATGCATATTTCGGCCTTGTTATGACCTCATCAGCACAGCACAAGCAAAGTGTTTGACTAAGCATCAGAAACACAGAGCTGTTATACCCAACTGATGTCCATTATCATTAGGGTCACTGCAAAAATATCCCAAACAACAAACTAAAACAATAAGTGAGAAGGTCACTGAAAAACCAATCAGTACATACAAAATGAAAACTCCAGCAAAGCTAGAAGTTTTTAGCCCCTTTCTTGGTGTGAACCAGGAGCACTGTCTATTTAAGAGAGTTGTTCAGAGTCATACAGTAGGTGGAAGAAGCTCTAAGGGTGACCCCAGGAGCACTGTCTGATTAAGTGACTTGCTTAACTCGTACAGCAGTCAAATAGATCAGCTGATGACTATTGTCAGACCTCACCATATGCAATTCTAGAGGTAGTTTTGTATACTGGACTTTAACAGTTTACTAAGGAGTTATGCCTTTAGCCACCTCCATAAAGAATGTCACTGTTTTCCTAAAAGTTAGATTTGCCAAACAGTCTTCAAGGATACAGGAAAGAAACAAATGTATAGTTGTCCCTACTTTCCTCAACTTCCAAACCGAACAAAATATCTAACACTTGCACAGATTAACTCCTTCTAAAAATACTCAGTCATCTTCAACTCATTTATTTAGGATAGCTTGCGTGACAGCCCAGTATTTCACTGAAGAGCTTTGGCATTTCACTGCTAGTTGCCTGGTTTTATCTGATTTTGTCATCCTCTGCTTCACTCTCTGATGATTCTCAGTATGTTCTGAGTACTTTTTAATATACTGGTCTGGATTGTATCTTTTCCATTAAAACCTTCCTTTAAATCAGTAATATGCAAGGTCCCTCCTCATCCTCTCTTCTAATTCCTTTTGCTTGCTCAGTATAGTATCCATGGCAGGCTTTGTTTATTGATATCTGTCTCTCTTCTAGCTGTAATTGTGTATCCACTGACTTCTTTCTATTTTTCAAAGCATCCATGTCTTCCTTTAATAATTTTTCTATTCTGATAGCTGCTATTTTGCTACAAATGGTTCCCATGTCCAGTTTCACACCATTCAGTTTCTCTAAAAAATGGGCTAGCTTCCTTTTAGCTTTTGTTTGAACAATGGCCCTGAATGTTATATTCTTGATTAGATGGCTTTCTGTGATTAAACTGAAGCTTTAAAAAATTAACCTTATAAGGATAAATGCAAAACCCTGAACCCTGCTGCAGAATGAATAGCGAGATCCTGTAGTAGCAAATGTATATACACATAATCAGATACAAAACAGAAACTTTACTGCACCAAAGGAAAACAATAATGCTTTGTAGTGTGGGGGGCAGTATTCCTACAAAATGCAAGTGAACTGTGCACCCCCATATACCCTGAATATCTCTACTAAAAATAAGATTGTACAACCCTGTTCTGCCACACAGAAGTTTAAACATGTAACTAGTGCCCTTGTTCTTAGGGTTATGCAACTTTAGCTTTAGCATACATATATGGGGGAAGGGGGCTTCAAAAGCTCTGCTTATTTATCTCCATGGGTAGATAGATAGATAGATAGATAGATAGATAGATAGATAGATAGATAGATAGATAGATAGATGATATGGATGGATGGAAAGAGATAGATAGATAGATAGATAGATAGATAGATAGATAGATAGATAGATAGATAGATACATAGATAGATAGATAGATAGATAGACAGACAGACAGGCAGTGTGAGAATCTGATCATGTATATTTTGTGCTCATGTGTGTGTTAACATGGGTATCCCTGTTTGCCATTCAAAAGTTAAAGAATGCAAAGTATGAAAAAGATAAAATCCCAAAAGGGAGATAAGAAATACTAACCATTTCAGACTACCACCATCACACATTCAGGCAAACAAGAATGCAAGGAATCTTAAAAATAGCATGCAGTTAACAGAACCAGCTGGAAACAGAATTTGATTAACTGTTGCAATGCAAGGAATTTAATCTTTGTCCCGAGACCCACCCCTGACTTTCAAGCAGCTTCCCATCTGCTGTCAGTAATCTTTTGCTTGGTCTATGCAGCCTTTCCACATAAGTACTGACAGCACATTTAAAATGTTTGCTGTATTTGTTATGTTAAAAATAGCAGAAAAGTCACTGTACATATTATCTAACAAATTTGTCTGATGCATTCAGCATAGCATTAGAGAGTATTAACATGCCTTTTACAACTGGATTTAAATGCCCTTGTAGTCCAGGATACAGAAGAGGATCAATGTTGGAAGGGTAAAGCAATTCTCTTCAAAAGTGATTCACTGCAAAATATGCTTGTGTCAGTGTTAGGTTTCTTCCACTTTATTTGCCTTACATGGACCTCTGCTTTTAGAACTAACTATGTATCCATCTACCCTCAACTCCCAAGATAAAATAAACTGCAGCATAATATCTACTGTGTGTGTGTGTGTGTGTGTGTGTGTGTGTGTGTGTGTGTGTGTGTGTGTGTGTGTGTGTGTGTGTGTGTGTGTGTGTGCGTGTCTGTTTGTATATATTTATATATCTTTACCTTCACCTCTTTTTCATATTTATGATGTACGTATGATGAATGTGGACAAATATATGTGCATATGTACAAGTGTGTGTGTGTGTGTGTGTGTGTGTGTGTGTGTGTGTGTGTGTGTGTGTGTGTGTGTACACACACACCCAGTACCTGTTTTAGAATGTTTCCAAGCTTCTGTGATCCCTCCTGGGTTTAATTTCTCCAAATGTTTTGGGTTTCTAACATCATGAGGAGAATGAACCCCATTCCCAAGTACAATTATAGGTCATTAGCTGAGTTTTGTTTCAGTCTTTGATGTTAGCCAAGAGTGCTCTTCACAGCTCATACAATGTACCCAGAACTGCCTCTTTCTTTAATTCATATAAAGATACATGTGCGATTGTAAACTCTTTTTTAATTAGTCTTGTTGCTCCTACTATTACTGGAACTGTCTGCGTATCTGCCTTCTACTTTGCTCTCAGTTTGCTCACAAATCATGGTATTTTATGACTTTGTGTCTCTCGGTATGTAAGACACTGGTATCCCTGAGGTATGTTTCATGAGCTGAGGTACAAAGCATTTTTTTGGCTGTCAGGCATCATGTGTTAGCTGCTCCTTCACTGATTCTCATTAAAACGGTTGTATAAAAGCAGAGACAGCCAACAGCATGGCAGAAGCAGATGTCTCTGTTATTATTACAAGCAAGTGGCAAAATATCAAGTAAAAAAAACATGTGTGTTGAATACACTAAGAAAATACAAACATTTCTAAAAATAATCTAAGGTGGGAGATAGCTATCTCCTATGAGAAAATAGTAACAGATGTCTCTCTCCGTTATATTAGTTTTCTTACCCAAGCAGTTTTGCTAGTAGCTAAATATTAAGAAAAAACAGTTTCCATGGCGAAAAATGGTCTCTGTTGCATTACACAGGTTACATATACAATACAATGAATTAAATGGCAATATTTGTGAATGCAGTATCATTACAATGTTTTACATTCAGGAACTACACCAAAACCTCATTCTGAGTGAAGAGACAACACCAACATAACTTGCACCTTCTTCCTCCTAATTTTAGTTTAACTTCTGATTTTTTTTTTTGCATCCTTAAATATCGAGGGGAATTCATAAAGGTTACCACAATGTGTATACTATGTGTACACATAATGAAATCTTTAAGTAAATCAACAGCATTAAAAATGTAGTTGAGATGTTCTTGAATACAGCTTGTGTACACTTAGTACAGGCATTTGTGAATCTGGCCTGGCAGTTTTACACCTTATTGTCTGAATTACAGGAGGAATGAGTTATCTCTTACTTAAAATATTGTGTAGCTGAAGAAACATAAATGCACATAAGCTATGACAATGATGGAGTTGATAACGAAGGGTTAGATGAAAATTTAGGTTTACTATTTACTACCATCAAGCAAGCAAAAAGTAAGACTGATTAATCAGACATGCATAAGCATAAAAATGAAATAGTAATACATGTCAGAATAGAATCAAGAATGGTAGACAGGCACAAAATATTAAGGAGTGTTAATATAACAATATCATAAGGAATGTTATACATATTGAAATGGTTTGCTCCTTCAAATAGTTTTCATGCAGAACAGCTGATAGGGGAAGAATATTTTACAACCCAGAAACTGCAAACACAAAAGGCTCTGCGTGTGAGTTATCAGTTTGCATACAACATAAACATATTAAGAATATTCTAGTTAGACACAACACTGAGGTTAATCATGCTGAAACATTAACGTTCCAAATCTTACAAGTCTCTTAGGTGGCAGTTGTACAAATGTGAAATGAAGAGATATGGCAAGTTATTTTAGAAGCAACTACAGGCAAAACTTTTTATGAAAGCTGGTGAATTAAGCAATATTTAAAAGAAGGATGTTAAATTAAAACAGAATTATGATTGTGCAAATTGACAGTCTTGACCCTTTATTTTTCATGGAAAGGTAATGCTGCAATTTTGAAGTAGGATTTCAAAATAAGCTTTGCTTGGGGCAAACAATAGCACTACACCAGGTCACCAGTTCATCAGAAATGGATTGCAAGATTCCTTGAGCCTCATAGGAATCCTGTAACCCTATATATGAATGTGAGTTAGACTCACAATGCTGTTGCCTGCAGATATGTTGCATTGGCACTGAACACTAATATAAATGTCTGTGTTACTCTATGGCCTTTAATAAAGAACAGGCTTTCCTGGCATAGATGGTGCTCCGAGTGCACTTTAGTAGTGGTACTGAAGGCATTACACTGTGGAATGGCCAGAAGCCTGCACTAAAATACAGACACACATGTAGAGCTGTACTGTCAGTTGTGAGTGGGCTGGGGGGCAGCAAAGGACTAAATGGGTGTCTGACAGTTGCTTTCATTGAGTTACTCCCACCAGACATGAGGGCAGCTCAGATCTACTTTACAGGAGTATTTTGGGCTGTGGTCTATTAGTGCAGCTCCAGTAAATGCCCTCCCTGTTATTAAAGATATGAGCATGCTTGCAGGACAGACTTTTTATAGGTTCAGAGATTAGCTGTAGGCTAACTGACCTGTAGGACATTTTAAGCCTAATTGTCCCAATTGGTGCTTATAATTTACCTATCCTCTTGGAGTTTAGTTTTACCTAATCCTTTTAAAGATGTATATTTATATATCACTCCACTGATCATTACTAGATTAAAGCATAGATATATGAAAAAGATCCATGCATTGGGATAAAGCATTTAGGAAATGACAGATGATTTAGATGACATTGTGATCTGTAGTGAGAGAAGAGACAGGTTGAGGAGAACCTGGAGAGGTGGAGATATGCTCTAGAGAGGAGAGGAATGAAGGTCAGCAGGACTAAGACAGAATATATGTGTGTGTGAATGAGAGGGAAGATAGAGGAATGGTGAGGATGCAGGGAGTAGAGGTGGTGAAGGTGGATGAGTTTAAGTACTTGAGATCAACAGTTCAGACTAATGGTGAGTGTGGAAGAGAGGTGAAGAAGAGAGTACAGGCTGGGTGGAATGGGTGGAGAAGAATGTCAGGAGTGATTTGTGACAGATGGGTACCAATAAGTGTGAAAGAGAAGGTCTACAAGGGGGTAGTGAGACCAGCTATGTTATATGGGTTGGAGACAGTAGCATTGACAAAAAGGCAGGAGTCAAAGCTGGACATGGCAGAGTTACAAATGTTAAGATTTGCATTGGGTGTGACGAGGGTGGACAGGATTAGGAATCAGTATATTAGATGGTCAGCTCAGGTTGGACAGTTTGGAGACAAAGCCAGAGAGGCGAAATTGCATTGGTTTGGATATATGCTGAGGAGGGATGGTGGGTATATTGGGAAAAAGATGCTAAGGATGGAGCTGCCAGGTAAGAGGAAAAGAGGAAGGCCTAAGATTAGGCTTATGGATGTGGTGAGAGAGGATATGCAGGTGGTTGTGTGACAGAGCAGGATGCAGAGGACGGGAAGAAATGGAAACAGATGATCTGCTGTGGTGACCCCTAATGGGAACAGCCAAAAGAGAAGATTTAGGAGCTGTTTCTGTCAATTAATAGCATGTGGGGGGAGTCCTGGGGAAAATTTCTCATTTCCCATCCACTTATATAAGCTATGCTTGAATGTGGTCAGGGATGACCTTTATTTTAAGTGGAAGGTGAGTCTGTTCCAGAGCAGTGGTATCCTCAGAGAGATATACCTTTCCCTCCCAAACATTCTATTAGTGTAGCAGAAAAGGGAGTCAGCCAACTGTGTATTTATTCTTACATCCACTATACAGGTAGGGCTGTGGGGATGCATTACTTCAAAGGACATCAGCAGCTATGTGATGGCTTGATCAGCATTTTGGCTATTCCCTGAATAGGTAAAAGATTCATTTATAAAATAAATCTTGTTGAATTTCATTACCTCATTCAAGGAAACACCTATTCCAGTCAGTTGCTTCATTTAAGTATATATGGGTAGTTTTTGGTGTACCCCATCTCTGATATAACATAATCTCAGGTGCAGAAGTAGAGTTTTCAATACAGGGTAGGATTCCATGGTACTGAAGGCTCTTCTCTATGCTGTCCCAGAGCTTTTGGGATCCCATTTTTGTTTGTGTAACATCTTGGAAAACACACATTTCTGTATGCCTGTTGTTTAATTTTATCGTTTTATAAAAGGCCAAACATTAGATTAAGTTCTGGTGTGGATACGTAATTTTGCTTAGGAAGATTTACAAGTAATGCGTGATTCCTGGATGAGACTTATGTTAGATTTTCCTTCAAAAGCCTGAAGCAGTATAGAGAAAGGAAAAAAAAAAAAGTAATTGCACACCAGTCTTGTTGTTTGTCTTTTGACTTTTCCCGGTTAGGGGTTGCCACAGCGGAATTCCAGTCCACTAATGATTGGGAGTAAATTTTCACAAACACAGAGGTGCCAGCTCGACGTTCAACCTTCAGTGAAGGGACGCCCATTTATGCATGTCTTTTGAATGCCCACCCAACTGCGGGGAGGACATGCAGACTCCACACAGAAGGCACTCCCCGCACTCCAGCCGGGAATCGAACGGGAGAACCTCTTGCTGTGAGGCAAGTCTAAGAGGGAAAAAGAAAATTTAAGATAACCACTGTACACATACATGTACACAGTCTAATGGATAAAATGAAGTGGAACATAACTGGGACAACTGCAGAGGCAATTATGTTCAACTACTTTTTCTTAGGTATATTGGTGACATCAAACCTTAATCCCCACACCCATCCAAAGGTTTGGAGAGCTGAAATGACAGTCTGTTAATAATAAACAATAAGAACACAAGCATTTAACTGTGGTTTTGGAATTTATATATTCAAATGTATTCATGTATAAAAGTACAAAAGACATGGTTAAAATGTTAATTGCAGCAAATTGTACAAATCTAAGGTGAACAATAATGCCCGATAGGGATGTACTAGGTCATCCCACTGTTTGGCATGCTTAAAGGTGCATTATTTTCTTATAATGTCCACACAGCAGGACATTGCTTTTAGAAAATGGTCTATATGTTAATTTGTTTTGCACTCATTTTATTATTACTGTGTATTTGTTTAAATATATTCAAACTAATAAAAAATACATATATATGTTCAATATATTTTATGTAAACTAGCTTCTCTATCAAAAGTTTTCAAGTTGGAATAGGAAATGCAGTTGTCAATGAAGGAAGAATCTTATATCTAAAACATAAGTTCTGTAAGTTTTAATAGTATGGACACACACACACACACACACACACACACACACACACACACACACACACACACACACACACACACACACACACACACACAAACACGTAAAATCACACAAACACATACACAAATATAAACACAAATAGATAAATGCAGAAGTAGAAATACACATGGACAAATTCCAAAATAAGCTTCTGCCCAGCATAGCACATTGAAGAAGGTCATTGGGGAGCTGTGGGTGTAGTGATTCCAAAACTTTCCAAAGTACAGCATTTATTAGAATGGGGTTCCTATTACTTCATCAAACATTTAGGTTGTTTAATGCCTAAACGTCGACACCTAAATGTCAAACACTCAAAACCGCGACAGGCCAATTAATTGGCTGCCATTGGGAATTTGCCCTTTCCCCGATGTAGAGCGATCTCGGAGTTGGTATATTTAGTTAGGGGGTGTGAGGGGTGAAGCCCCCCACTTGATTAGGGTTTTACAGTATGTTTTTTTTTTGTTGTTGGCCAAGTGAATTTTTTCACGGGGAAAAATTTGCATAATTGGCTCATTGCGGTTTTGAGCATTCGACGTTTAGTTGTCGATGTTTAGGCATTCAACAACCTAAGTATTTGATGGTATCATATAGACCCATTATAATGAGAGTGGTACAGTATATTTGCAATTTCTGCTAATACATGCTAGAGTCTGAAACATACCATGTATGCCACACATAAATAAAGAGCAACCAATAGGTTTAGTGGAATATGCCATTTTATTCTGGTAGATAAATAGCAAATGCTATATTGGTATTACATTTCTGAACTTTGTAGATTCCAGAAGGTACCTCACAAAAATGGACCATGTAAATAATTGCATTGCCATAGCCTGAAATGCTGCAGGTGATGTTGGAGTAGGAGCTGTAAATGAGCCCTTTTATAAAAAGACAATCATCATGTTGGAGAGCCATTCAGACCCAGAAGTTATAGATAGGTACAGGCTATACAGACAGGTGGTGCAGACTGTGAGTACAATGTGTGCACCCCACATGTCCTCACTCATTCTGCATGGTAATCCAGTTACAACAGAAACAAAGGTTTTTCTGAGCCTTACTATGCTGCTCTCTGGGACATTACAGCAGCACATGGAAGAAACCATAGGAGTGTACCAGACAGCTACCAGGCATATACTAGGGTAGTTCACAGCGGTTAAATGCAACAAGGTAGATGACTACATCCACTTTTCAAGTGCACCACAGGAGTGACAGACTATTGTGGAATGGTTCTATGCTATAGCTAATTTACCTTTATCCTTGTTGTAACTGATTGTAAACATGTACCAACTAAACCCCTTTTAGGTTGAAGGTGCAGAACTGTACTACAACCAAAATAGGTAGCCTTTGCTCAACTGTCAGGCAGTGAGCTCATCACTGACCTTATTGTACCACACCTGGTAGTGTACATGATGCTGTTATATGGCAGGAAAGTGCCCTGGAGCAATGTTCCAGGAGGGCAACACCCCACTCGGACTACTACTTGGTGGGTATACCTGCACATTAATATGTATTTTTGTGTGTTGTAATTATCAGGTGATGGCATATTGCTAATGTGGCTGTGGTTATGACATCATCATTCAGAGATCCATTTGTGTCTGCTGAGGATGTTTTTAATAGAATGCATACAGCATGACTCAAATAATAGCTGAATTAGTGTCTGGTATGCTGAAAGCAAGATTCAAGTATCTAGATATATCCTGGGGTGTACTACACTATGCACAGTGTGTGCTATGCTGCACAATATGATAACATCTAAATATGGTGACCTGGCAGCCCTAGATCTACCTTATGAGCCCCAGCTATCTGCAAAGGAAAGAGCACATGCATCACAGGATGCTCAGGGGGACACAGGCAAAGTTACTGAGAAGACACGAACTTCAAAGACTGCGGCAATATATGAAGTCTCAGACAATCTGACAATGTCTGACAATGTCTTGAACAGAACTCATACACACACACACACACACACACATATATATATATATATATATGTATATATATATATGGATCTACTTCCACCCATCGAATTCTCACTTTATTGAAACTCACTTAACCCATCCCACTTAAGAGAAAGTGCGTTTAAACGAAAACGCACATTTGCAAAAATCATTACATTGAGTAATTTTCCTAGACTATGTTAAAGTGAGGATAAGAGAGTATTCCCTTTCCCCCCACTGTAGTGCAGTCTTGGAGTTAGTATATATAAGTAGCGAGGGGGACTTGGCCCCCTGCATAAATGCTTTTGTTGTTTTTTTTTTTTTTTTTTTCAATATAATGATTTTCGCAAAAGCAAGTTTTTGCTTAAACACAGTTTCGCTTAAGTGGGATCAGTTAAGTCACTTTCAATAAAGTGAGAATTCGATGGGTCAAAGTTGACCCACATATATATATATATATATATATATATATATATATATATATGTATGTGCTCCACATGTAACTGATAAGTCAGGATCTAATCCCTTTGGACACAGTAGTGATTGCATACAGCTTAAGGGTTGCATGTGTCTGCCTGCTAATGCGTGCTCTGAAATGCACATGGGAGAAAAATATACCAATGTACTGTGTACCTAACATATGCATGACACATTCGTATGTCTTGGAGATCACATTACAGCACTGCACCTATCACTTAGTGGGGAGAGTATGTCTACACCACTTTAATACCATGTGCTGATACATTACTGTACCAGAAACCACTGTGCAGTTGCACACTTCACATTTGCTGTCGTACATCAGGAATAATGCAGATGTATGATATTTATTTATTTATTTTATTTTATTTTACATTTGTTGACCGGGAGAGTCCAACTGTATTACAAGTCCATTTTCAGTGGAGGCCCGGGAAGAAAAGCTCCAAGAAAACAATTTTTTACAAAACATAGTTTTAAGGACAGACTTTTGATATACTATTTCCATAGAAGAGACTTTGACATACATATTAACTAACAGATAGGATACATTCGTTCTTTACAATATAATATTACATTTTAGAAGATATTCCTAAGTTTAGGATTCCTGTCATATATTTACTATCAGAGTAAAAGCAGAGAGACATAGAATAAGGCTCTAAGAGAGCAGATGATGCTCGCTATAGTTGAGAAGGATAACAAATTGATTCACTATATGATATACATGCATCCTACCTGTTTAACAAACACAGATGGTCTTTGTTGTATTTGTGTGGGTTCATGTAGTGGATGATCCTTTGCTGTGCCAGGTGCATTGTGCTGGTGCCTTCCCAGAACAGTGATATGTGCTATGTATTCATGCTGTTATCTGCTTATCCCAGTATTTGTCAAAGGATCATTAGCAGGTGTAGTTTACCCAGTATGTGTACATGTCAGAGCTTCAACATATGGCATGTATGCATGCAGACCCACTTGTATTTACTTATGCTGTACTATCCTTTATTGAAATGAAGTGTCTTACAAACCATATAATCAGTCATTTCTGATCTTACAATGAGGTTTACACATCATAGTAATACAGTTTTTTACACTGGCACATTGTTATGCCAGTTTTGGAATGTGGACCATGTATAGATTGCACCCCTCCCTTGTTTGATCTTGTCAGTGCTATTCCATGCCCCATCCCATGTTATGCTTGTATACTCCATGCATGCATAACCCTGTCCCTTTGTGTTACATCATTCTCTGCTTGTGTTATATGGTGTCTTCTACATTTTGTATTTCTTCTCAACTCAGTTATTCTCTACCATTTACCAGCAGCTCACAAATCTTTCTTTTCACCATCAAAAGGGGTCTATCCACACAAATAAATAAATAAATAAATAAAGTACCCATGTCCCACTGACCCTTCCTCTGACCATCCTTTGCCCTTCGTCCATGTGTATTATCCCTCTTTACCCTCACCTTCCTTCTATTGTTCTAGCTCTCCACTCTGCCAGATGTGTGGATTGTATCTGTTCTTCACACATGCCCCACTCCATACATTGATTTTTAGATTAACGTTTATTGACTTATTTGCAAACTACCTTTATGTATATAACAAATATACAGAAATTTAGTTAGCGGTTCAGGCTTTATAAAAGTGTAGAACACTGCCTACATGTAAACTTTAATGAATGACTTTATTTATTTTATTTATTTATTTGCAGTTGGTTTACCAGGATGGTCCATTGGGCCAAGAGGAACCTGTTTTCAATGGAGTCCTGAGGAGAAAAGCTCCATACAGACAATATTCATGAACAGATTGCAAGTTACATAGTAGAACAGTAGTACATATAAAAACATGGCATTTAGATACAGTTAATGAAAATCCACAATTAAGTTTAAAAAATCAACAATGTAAGCATCAAATATAAGTTATGTACAAATATTTGCAAATATATCTGCTCCTGCTATAAAGACAGCTGGGCAGTGAGCACTAGGGGTACCTCTGGTGTTAGTGGGGATGTAAGATGGGGGAGAAATTGATTGATAGAAAAGAGAAGGGAGAAAAGGGGAGGGGTGAGGAAGGTAAGAAGTAAGGATGTTATGTGGGATGGGAGCAGGAGCATTCCCAGCAAGATTTTAGATGTGAGAGGAGTATGGTTTTGAAGGCAGAGTGACTTATAGTGGAACGGATGTGTGGTGGTATGGAGTTCCAAAGGTGTGTTAGAACAAATCACAAAAGGTTTTTGCCTGGAGGGCGGGCTGGTTTATGCAGTTCAATCAGGTTCTGGTTGTTGGATCTTAAAGAGTCTTTCTGGAAGGTGCATTTTAAAGGTAGAAGGAAAGGGAGGGGCAGAGGGAGGGAGTGAAGATGAGTTTATGAGCTTGGATAAGCTGAATGTAGGTAAGATAGTTTGGCAACTCTAACCAATGTAGTTTATGGAGGGCAATGCAGTGGTGAGTTGAAGATTTGTATTCTGAGGTGAATTAGACAATTTTATTGTAACAGCATGAGAGTTTTGTCTTAAGAGTGGATTGTAGGTTAGTGAGGATTGGGGCACCGTATAATAGAGAAGGGATGAGGTATGTAGTAGAGAGAATGAATTTGGCAGAGGGAGTGCGATAGGGATTATGGTTGTAGAGCATGCCAAGTTTCTGATTTTTTTTTTAATATTTATATTTAGGCGTGAGTCAAACTTAAGTTGGTCATCAATCAAGACACCTAGAAGTTTAGCTTCAGAAACTAATTTGAGAGATTTATTGCACTGGCTGATGATGGAAAAGGAGTTTTTGTCTATGGTTGTTGATTTAGATGGGGTGAAAATCATAAGTTTTGTTTTGGATGCATTGAGTGCTAGGTGGTTGTCTAACATCCATTGTTCTGTGGTGTTGAAGGCATCTTGGATCAGTTTTATAAGGATGGGGATGGAAGTGGCAGAACAGGTGATAGTTGAATCATCTGCGTATTGGATGAGTTTTGCATTAGGAATTGAATGGTGAAAGTCATTTATAAAAATATTGAATAGGAGGAGACCTAGTATGGAACCTTGTGGTACACCAGTTTGGGTACTGAGGAATGGGGAGGTGGCTTTTTTCCATTTTTCTGCTTGTTGCCTATGGGAAAGGTAACTAGTAAACCAGGTAAGAGAGGCGAGGGATAAGTTTAGATTAGTGAGCTTAGTTAGTAGAAGGTTGTGAGAGATAGTGTTGAAGGCCTTTGAGAGATTTAGGAGTAGAGTAGAAACAATACAGCCGGAGTCACGGGCTTTATTAATAGTTTCGAGGAAGACGAGCAGTGGTGGTGCTGTGGCCAGGTCTAAACCCATGTTGTGTTGGGGTTAGTAAATGACTGTCAATGAGATAGGGTAGAAGTTGTAGATGAATACATTTTTCGAGAAGTTTAGAGATGGGGGTTAGGATGGCGATAGGTCGAAAATCTGAAATACTGTTATTGTTACCACCTTTGTGAAGGGGAATAATAAAGGCTTTTTCCAAAGTTCAGGTACGTGGCCTTCTTGAATTGATCTATTTATTAGAATGCAGATGGGGAAGGCAATGGCGTCTGCAGCGATCTTTAGAAAATAGGAGGGAATGTTGTCAGGAGAGTTGGAACATGGTTTCAAGTTGTGCAGGAATTTTTATATGGTAGTTAAGGAGATGGGTTTTATAGAGAAAGGAGGGGATTCAGGGGTGAGGGTTCTTGAGGAAGAAGGGGTAGGCAATGGTGGAGGAGAGGATGTAGGTTTATTAGTGAAGGGTGATGTTAATTTGGTTATGGATTCGATAAAGAAAGAGTTAAACTGGGTGGCTAAATCTATGTCAGAGGCATTTGGATTGGGGCAGGGGGTTTCTTTTCTGCCAAGATTAAGGAGGGAGGAGATACCATTCCTGATTTTTTTAGGATTTGTTTTGTAGCTAGATTGGAGTGTGGAGAAGTAAGCTTTGCAGTCTGCTATAATCAGCTTTTTGCTTTTGTTCTGAAGTGTTTTGTATTCATTAAGGGTGGTAGGAGTTTTATTTTTAACACCACTCTTAAGTATTCAACTGCGGTACCACTTTTATCATTCTTATAAGAAAAGCGCAGTCCGGGTCTGAACTGTCTGCAAACAGTTAAAGTTAACTTTGAACCTAACACCACTCTTAAGTATTCAACTGCGGTACCACCTGTATCATTCTTATAAGAAAAGCACAGTACGGATCTGAACTGTCTGCAAACAGCAAAAGTTAACTATGAGTATGTGTCTACCTGTTTGAGCCAATATTCATTATCCCCTGGAGAGCACTCTGCTTTGGTTTGTAAGCAGCAGCACCCCTCCATTTTCACTCTTATTCCCTTCTGTTAGCAAATAGTATCCATAACTAATAAATACTGTGTTTTTAATTTAAACTGAGACCACAGTACACAGTAGCCTAATGATACAAGGTTATCCTGTTTTTCCACCTGAGAAATGGTTAAGAAATGACTTACAGCTAGAGACCAGTCCTTGGTCAATTCTGATTGTTTCTTAAACACAAACTTGTCTTTGCTTTGGCTCATTAGCAGCAGTACAAAACAACTGCCTGCTCACACCCTGTTCTCCCCCTCCCCCTTCCCTGTTTATTAACTTAAGCCAATCTTAAGTATTCAACTGCGGTACCACTTTTATCATTCTTATAAGAAAAGCGCAGTCCGGGACTGAACTGTCTGCAGGCACCATTTTTAAAACTACAACGTCCCTTTGAGCACCTCATGCTTGGCTCTGCCATAGAACTTATTAAAACTGCCTGAACTGGGGCACAGCTAACTGCTAGTTTGTGGAAATACAGGGTACCTACCTGAGTCTCCACATTCACTATCATATGTTCATTTATCAGTTTACTCTGTTACCTGACTGTTTCCAGCCCCCTCATAAGAACAACTAACAGGGACCTTCCTGAGCATCCTTAATTACCATGCCCCCATAAGATTTTCCAGAACCAAAGCACAACCCTCCCCATGGCTACAGAAAACCACTACGTCCGAAATGAAAAACAGGGAAAAGGCCTGGGAGCACTGGCGCAAACCAAAACCCCCTCAACTAGACAGAAATTCCTAGAACTACGCAATAGAGTCAAAAAGCTAATAAAACAGGACAAATTCCAATCCTACCAGTCTGCCCTAGACTCCTCCCAAAAGAGCCCCAAACAATTCTGGTCCTCTATAAACTCCATCCTCCACCCAGGTAAAGCCATATTGCTACCTCATTCAACAAGCACTTCACCCAAACCATACTATCGCTAGCTAAACAACACAACCCCCCCTGCCCTCCAACCCACACCTTCAACTAGTAATCTCCCCACAGCCTTCTCTTTTCCTCCTGTTCCTACCTACAACATAAAAAAAAACTCTTAACTAAACTTAAGCCCACCAAATTAGCAGCAGACAACCTCCCAATTGAATACCTACAAATCGCAGTTGATGCTCTAGCCTACCCAGTATTCATCTTGATTAACCGATCTCTGTCAGAAAGTTACGTTCCCACACTATGGAAAGTATCACATATAATTCCCCTCCACAAAGGCAGCTCCTCCACAGAACTAACCAATTACAGCCCCATAGCTATTCTCCCTCCAGTCTCAAAAATACTGGAGAGATGCATTCACTCTCAGGTCTCAGACTACCTCCTTACTAACAACCTCCTTTCCAATACTCAGCATGGTTTGTGACCAAACCATAGCACCACCACTGCCTTACTCTCCTTTACTAACACTATCCTTCAGCATAAAAACAATGGCTATCTCTCCTCTGCTACTTTCCTAGACCTATCTAAAGCATTTGACATGGTCCCACACAAACAACTTATCTCTGTCCTCAATAACCTATCCTTCTCTCAATCAGTCACCAACTGGTTTCAGAGTTACCTGTCTGACCGCCAACAATCCATTGTATGGCAGAATGACATATCTCCCCAACTACCTGTCTTTATAGGGGTTCCCCAAGGATCCATCCTTGGACCCCTACTCTACTCTATTTTCACCAATAATCTAGCCTCTGCCACCAAACATGGCACACTCATACAATACGCAGATGACTCAACCATCATCTGCTCAGCCCAGTCCCTACCAAAACTGCAAAAAGTCACACAGGAAGCCTTTTCCTCTGTTGAAACTTGGTTATCCGATGCCCAATTA